>NC_056721.1:17758057-17940557 GCF_018831695.1 Puntigrus tetrazona | reverse complement strand
AAAAGTAAAAAAATAAACCCATAAAGCTGGTTTTTAGACCATCTGGGAGCAATTAAACATTTAATGGGTCTGAAAAATTGAAGTAGCAATGAGGAACATATTGCAAATATGATGTCAGTTGAATTATTTGACCAGGCTAGGGCTTGTTTTAGGATCAGCATGAAAGATCTGGACAATTGTACTAACATGATTCAAAATGGAGCAGAGATTGCGTTACATTTCGTTATTTAGTTGTAGATGTGTGCCAGAAAAAAATCATTTGGTTAACTTGGAGCATGCTGTAAAATCATGAGGTTAATATTTACAGAGCTGGATTTTTACTAATTACATGTGATCTGGATTATGTAATCAGATTCCAAAAATGACATGTACTTAGATTAAATGACATTTTAAATACAAAATGTAAACATCATAATTGGACTACAGTTGCTTTTTTATTTATTACACGATTAATTAAATTTTTAAATTTTTAAAGAATTTATTCATGAGTTTTTAATTAATTCATGAACAATTTATTCATGTTCCTTTCTAAACCTGAAACCGCTTATATACTCTCAAAGCCTTAGTCAGGTGGCTACGCAGTATTTAGCCACATAATTTGAAAATATAATTTCATTTTCGTTAAGATCATTTCATTTTAATTTTCCTTATTTGTTTCAACACTGCATCAAATACCACTGAACGCATTCGTTTTTAGTCTGTTACTTTACCATGTATATTTTGGAAGGCTTTTGTCTTTCAAACACGTCAAAAAGCAAAAATTCATAAATTCACCAACTGTCATCTAAATAAATAATTAACAATTGTAAATATAAAAATAAACACCTAGAGTTCACATCAAATGCTACCATAGCATACGTGCAGCGAGTAACGTAATATTAATTTCCAATTACCTCCAAAGTAATGTATTTTACTTTAGCTTACTTGATATATTCATGCATTTTTCTTCTTTTGAGTCTGAGCTCACTAATCTGGTCTAAACGATCCGTCACTGATTCTGACTCAACTATTTCTCAACATATTTTTAAACTGAGGCTTGACTCATAACGACATTTTTTGTCTAATTTTTTTCCCCCTCCCTAGCAATAACTCAACGTGACTTTATACTTCACATTACAACTAACTACTAAACTGATACACAAGAAGTGAAACAAAATTTCGAATGCAAGCAATTTGGTTTGGGATCGACGCTTAGCAATTCTGTTAATACAATGATACGGGCAATTTGTGTGCTACTAATGTTTGAATGGATCCTCACAAGCCTGCCGACTCTCTACATGCCGTACAAACAGCATCTGACCTCACATGGTTTGCAGAAAATCCTAAGCTTCTCTTGAGCAGGTGGTGAGGGCGGGAAACACCATCTGTTCCTATTTATAGGTCAGATTCCCGACCTTCGATTCAATCAGCTCTCCTATTAAACGCACCACTCACATTCACCAGGCTGTCAGACGAGAGATCGCACGCAGGGCAGGATGTTACAGAAGGTGACCGCTCGCTTTCAGTTTCATTTGAATTTCCTGTGATTCAACAGTTTTACCATCCTCGCACTTTTCGCTTGGCCTTGAAGTGCTGAGGAAGGCCAGCGGATCCCGCCCAAAGGACGAGGAGCAAGGTCGAAGCGCACGTCCTTACAGCACACTGCAGACGAATGCACCGAAGATCATCCGCCGTGGAGTTCGGTGCAAACATCCTGCCTCGACATTTCGTGCTTGGCAGCATGGCTTTGTAAAGCAACCTTGATCAAGACTTAAAAATCTCAAGAATGTTATGTTTGCTTAAAGATTGCAGAAATGTTTTGCTCATAAATAATTGTGCTTGCTTTGTAAATAATTAAATAATTGTTTGCAAAGTTATAAAGATGGCATTATAATAATTTAAACTTTAAATAAAAAAATGGCATTATAACATATTATGCTATAACTACGGTTGCAGTTATTATATGTTATTATAAGGCATTATAAGGCTTACTTAATGCATTAAAATTACTTTTATAATGCACGACATATAAAGACTTTATGTAAAGCGTAACCAATATATCATGTATGAATGTAATGCTACTTTGTGTAAAAGCATCCAAACGAAGGAAAAAAAGTCTATTGGAGGTCTTTCCATTCTATGTTATCTGAACGAAGAATGTGTAGTTACCTTAACGTCTTGATTTGCTTCAATCCTGACGATTTTCAGCCACTGATCAAGCACTGAAATTCCGCTCTTTCACAATCAGTTTACAAACGGGCAGTTTTAGAGCCGTTTTCCCAAACGAAGGCCAAGCTCACCCTCACAGGAAGTGTGGAATGCGACGGGGTTGTATTCTCTGAATGCGTCGGTCACTGCGTAAAGGCCATCAGACACAATGTGGCCCTTAAACCAAAACACAAACCTCATTCTTGTCCACTCTGATTCAAACTTCAATCCAGCCGTTTCCATCCAGTTAGATGGCATTTACGAAAGTAATGATTTTTATGTTAATTGGCTTTTATTGCAATAAAGTATACTTTGAAACATTCATTAAAAATATGCATATATGCAAAATAAAAGGATAAAGATAAATGCAATTTGGCTATTGCTTGTATCCCATGATATTATAACAGGTCTTATGCGCCACCTAGAGTTAAATGGGAGATGTTGACAACACAGTCAACTTTTTTTGGGCAAATGTGATTTTGAAGAAGAACTAAACAAAGAACTATAACGCGATGGCAAAAATGTGTTGATCATAAAGTGCACTTTCACTCTTAACCAATGCACTGTACGAACACCATTAAGTTCCTGGGTGACTCATTTCAACACAGACACCTTACAAAAGTTTCTAAACACAGTTCATTGAGTGGAACATGTTAATGCATAGTTTCCACGTGCTAAATGTCTGCATGTCCCCCAGGTCGCCTTCAAAACGCAGGGGGAGGATGCACTTTGGATTTCCTGTTCTGTGTTTTTCATATCACTGCGTAAAAACCACAGCGCTCAGAATAAGTTTCCACCTCCAACAGAACAACAGCTAGCTTTCACGAGACAGTGTGCTTTTAACATTGACTCAAGGTCGGCTTCTTCCAGTGCCGTAAGTACATTCAATTTGTTTTCAATTATTTTGTTTGCGTGGTGTATGCTTCCATTTTACAATTTAGTATGAATTAATTCGTTTTTTCTTTTATAATTATAAATGGCTATATAATCCGTTTTGGCTTTGTCGAAATATTAAGTACAAGTTATTAGTAGACAGCATTCGTCGATCAAAAATATCAAAAGTGTAGCCACAAAATGTAAACGATATGCGTTTTTACAAACTCATTTTGTGTACTTGTAAAAATCATATCCAGTTTGCCATGGCAACGCAATAATTAAAATGCTCAAAATAGGGTAAATAACATAAAGGCTTAAATATTGCACATATTTTAACGGATTAATTGATTATAAGCTGTACATTTACTCTTATTATTCTAAAAATTACTAAATTGCCGATATACCGGTTTCATTAAACTTGTCTGGTAGTAATGTTATTTTTTTTCTAGACAATGTGGGATGACCCGATTTTTACTTTTGTATTATTTATTTTATTTTATTTACCGGTCGCAATTAACCTTAAGCAACAAATGCTTACAATTGAAATTGTTTTGAACTTTCAGCTGGAACAGTCACTAAACCTGTGCAAGATTCACATGATAAACGTCACTTATATTTTCTTTTAACAGCAGAAACTCGATTTTTCCCGATTTTCACCTCCGTACTGATGGGGAGCGGAAAAGCCCAATACCAGCCAAAACAATGAACATTTATTACAATTCTGGTAAGTCACCTCTGCAGCTGATGTGAGGAAATCTCTATAATCTTTATAAAAGGACCCAAGGACCACACCGTCATGGAAAACGTAACCCAATTCCAAATCGATTTCCAGTGCTATCTCTTCACCCCCGTCTACAGCCTGGTCTTGTTTTTTGGACTGATAGGAAATCTCGGAGCTTTGTATTACTTCATCTTCAAAATCAAACAGAAATCTCCTTCAAACGTATACATCATTAACCTGGCTGTGGCCGACACGCTTTTCTTGTTCGCCTTGCCATTTCGTATCCACTACCACCTCAATAACAGCAACTGGATATTTGGCGACGCCATGTGCCGCATCACCGGCACGATCTTCTTCGCCAACATCTACATCAGCATCAGCTTCATGACCTGCATCTGCGTGGACCGTTACATCGCCACCCTCCACCCTCACACCTACTTGAAGCTTCGCAACACCAATCTGGCGACCCTGGTGAGCACCGCAGTATGGTTGGTGTCTGGGTCAGCCATGTTGGCGTTCATGTTAACGTGCCCGCTATCAAGTAAAGCCAAGATGTGTTTTGAAGGCTTCAGTCCAAAAGAGTGGAGTGACTTGGCGCCCTACAGCATAAGCATTCTCATTTTTGGATCCCTTCTGCCTTCCGTGGTCATCCTGGTCTGTTACCCCATTGTGGCCTGTCGTATCGCCCACATCAGCAACTCCACCGCCCGCGAGGCACGACGGATCATATATGCCATCCTAATTATCACACTCCTGTGTTTCCTTCCTTATCACATCGTGCATCTTGCGTACCTCTTGGCACGCTTGAGAGAGAATGAACCGTATGTGATGTTCATCCTCCGTCGGTTGACCATGGCTCTGGTCAGCCTAAACAGCATCTTGGACCCGCTTTTGTACTACTTTGCAACAGGCCACTACACGTGGAGGTTCAAAAGACTGAGGCTGAAGAAGAAAACGGGGGTTTATTCCATTTCCAAAGGCTTTTGAGCGTCTATTTCAGTAAAAATGCACGAACAATTTTCTGAAGTCAAAAAAACTGCAATGCAGAAATATGGACTCCAGTGTGGCTTGATGAAACTGTCAAAATTTTTCTCAAATAACTGTACTACTACAGTACAAAATCAAACAAGACTATTTGTATTACGTAACAGCAAACTTATTGATAGGCTGATATGTTGGCCAATGTTTGGCTCTTTTGAAATGATCTTTGCTGATTCCCAATTGAGTCGGTTCTGAATTTTACTGCTTTTCTTTTTTTTTAATTCATGTCTCATTTCATTTTGTGGAATTATTACAAATATTACCATAAATGTCAGCATCGTCACTGCATTTTATTTCAAATTTTGAATATTGACCTTTTTTTTTTTACTTTTATGTACAGCTAAGAAATAAATCTATTTTCACAAACTGCAGCATTCTCTCTCAATTTTACAAAAAAAAAAAATCTTTATTGTTTTTTTCTAACCAACGACGAACATCAAAAATCCTCAAATGTCACCACAGTCAGGATGGCAGACCTTTCTTCAACAACGTAGACAGGAAACTGCCCAGTTCTTCATCCTGAGAGACGCAATGAGAAACAGGTTAAACTGATTCTATATAAATAACAATGTCTAAAGATTATGTTAAAACTATGAATACATCTTGCTTCCTTCAAATTTTGGATTATTAAGGCAAATGCATTGTACAGCGAAAGCAACCACACTGTTTCAAAAACCTTGCTTCAAAATACCTCTAAAACTGATTCAAATACAGAATCTTATGAATAGCCTTCAGAGAGCAAGATAATGTGGCTCAACCCGCATTATTAGCATTTTAGACATCTCATGTTTTCTAGGCATATTGTTTTGATAGAGGGAAACCATACAATTTCAACATTATTTATCCATAAAGCACTGTTCTTTAAATAAAATTATTTATCAGCTGCATAGAACAAGCCCAACATTTTGGCCCAATTCTGGGACTGAATTATGGAGGGCCTTGAAAATGAAGATTTCGAAAGAAGAATCTAAATTCAAATAGTGATATCTTCTGTAAACTGACCCACATTCGGATTTTGACCACTGAAAATGCGTATAAATTTACAGATTTACTCCTGTATCCATATTGAAACTCCAACATTTCTAGAACCCAACCACATAAGGCTTTAAAAGTGAATATGGCTAAAGCAAAGGTTAAGACCCAACATCTAAAAAGGCATTAAGTGCCGTTTTCCCATTTTTGAATGGTCACTATTAGCACATTTCAATAAAGATTCACTAATCTCGGTAAAAATAACAATGCTGCTATCTGCTATCAGCTGAATTCAGCTGTAAGCTTTGGTAATTTAGCTCTGAGTCTTTTTGACCCTTTTACCTTAATTTGAGAGCAATCCAATGCAACGTTGCTGAATTAAAAAAATTTGCACAAGCTCTGAATCCACAGAGTGTGTCTTAGCGTGGTCAGAGGCATTTCTAGAAGACGCAATATTGGACAAAAGTAAAGTAAACCACGCGAGAAGGTGACACCACAAATTCACTTTCTCACACATTTGATGCCGTTTCAATTGCAATCCATGTGCGCCAGCCAGCAATATACTGAAATAATGCTATTTTATGTTTTTTTTTGCCAGGCGGTTAGTGATACCAGTGTTTGTTTGGAAACATAAATGCAAAAAAAATTCCCTTGTGGGCTGTGAGGTGCTGTAAAACTCACTAGACCGACTATCTGAGGGCAGGCCGAAAAAAACTAAAACACGAGCAAGTTTTCCACGTGCGCAAACCCCAAACCGAAATGTAGGTATTCAAGTAGTTTGAAAACAGTTAACATTAGAATTCACATTACATTAGTTCGTCACACGTTTGTTCACCTGATAGCTCCAGGAGAGCAGAATGACTTTGAGGTTGGGCTCCTCAGCGGAGGACGTCACTTTAATGACGATGGATTCCACGATGACCGTGCCGTCTGGGACGTGCTGGATGCTGTAACTTTTCAAGACACTGTAAGAGACAACAAAAAACAGACTTGATCTCTCATGAGACCTTTGCGAAAGCACACACAGACCTCATATCTGCCCATACGGACTGGCATTTACACTGTGGCTGGAGAGGTAAAAGTGCAGAGGGGGGAAATGACTCACCAAAAATGATTTTTGACTTACCAAAAATGACTAAAGACGCCAGCCATGGAACATTTAGAAACCCAATGGCTTTTTAGTTGACAAATAACCGAACATGTTGGATAGCTTTTTAGATTTGAATAAAATAGTATGTTAGAATTTATTTACGTTTTATGTGAGGGTTATTATGTGAGTATAGGAGAGCATAAGTTTAAGTGGACTTCCATGACATGCGGAGTCCCACAAGGCTCAATTCTTGCGCCGCTCTTGTTTAGCCTGTATATGCTCCCACTAAGTCAAATAATGAGAAAGAATCAAATTGCCTATCACAGCTATGCTGACGACACGCAGATTTACCTAGCTTTATCACCAAATGACTACAGCCCCATTGACTCACTCTCCCAATGCATTGATGAAATCAACTGTTGGATGTGCCAAAATTTTCTTCAGTTAAACAAGGAGAAAACTGAGGTCATTGCGTTTGGAAATAAAGATGAAGTTCACAAGGTGAATGCATACCTTGACTCAAGGGGCCAAACAACCAAAAGGCAAGTCAAGAATCTTGGTGTGATTCTAGAGACCGACCTTAGTTTCAGCTGTCATGTCAAAGCAGTGACTAAATCAGCGTACTATCACCTAAAAAATATTGCAAGAATCAGATGCTTTGTGCCCAGGCAAGACCTGGAGAAACTAGTCCATGCCTTCATCACCAGCAGGGTGGACTATTGTAATGGTCTCCTCACTGGCCTTCCCAAAAAGACCATCAGACAGCTGCAGCTCATCACCAGTCCTCAGGTCCTTACACTGGCTTCCAGTGACATTTACAATTGATTTTAAAGCACTTTTACTCATCTATAAATCACTCAATGGAGTAGGACCTAAATACATTGCAGATATGATCACTATTTATACACCTAACAGACCACTCAGATCACTAGGATCAAGTCAGTTAGAAATACCAAAGGTTCACACCAAACAAGGAGAATCTGCTTTTAGTTATTATGCTGCTCGCATCGGGAACCAGCTTCCTGAAGAGATCAGATGTGCTGAAACATTAGTCACTTTTAAATCCAGACTCAAAACTCATCTGTTTAGTTGTGCATTTACAGAATGAGCACTGTGCTGCGTCCAGACGGTTTGCTTCTTTTATTTTAAATCAAATCTCTTTTTGCTTTAAATTCAATTTATCTTAAATCAGTGTTTTTATTTTATTTTAATTTCTTTTATTGTTATTTAAATCTTGTAATTATTTTATTTCCTCTCTTGTAAAGCACTTTGAATTACCATTGTGTATGAAATGTGCTATATAAATAAACTTGCCTTGCCTTGCCTTGCGTTTGTTACATACAAAGGTGTTTAAAAAAAGAAAAGAAAAGATATTTCCCCAACTTAAAGAAGTCTGTTATTTCCAGAGGTATTTTAAACACTGTTTCCACTCGTCTCTTCTTTCATTTTCACATCATACAAATGACTGATCAACAATGTCCTGAAGTAAAAACTGCTGAAGATATCTCACCTAACCCCTAAGTGTTAAATCAGGGTGCAACACAACCCACACATGACCTTCAAGCTTAAATTAATCTGAAGGAAAATTTCTCGTTACGTAACGTGTTGTGTTTATGTATTAAGCAAGCCATTGCAGTTTCTATTAATATTTACAATGAGCTTTTATGTTTTCATTTTTTAGTTTAATATTTTTTGTTTAATTTGTACAATTATTACTATTTAGGTTTAGTTTATTCTCATTTCAGTTGCAGTTTTAGGTCAAGTTTTTATTTATTTTTTTTTTTTATTAAGTAACCAGGTATTTCAACCTTAATTATTTCAACATTTCAAAATTTTTAACAATTACATTTTTCTAAAATAATATCTTATATTAGTTTTAATAGTAATATTTAACTAAATGTGTTTAAATAGTTTATTTAAACCTGTTAGATGCAGGTGAAAAGTGTGTGTGTCAGAGTTGGCTGACCTCTTGAGGTGTGTGTAGATGCGGCCGAGTGTGTCTGTGTCGCTGTGGGGGTCGTGGAGCTGCACACGGCAGGTAAAGCGCAGCTGATGTTCACTGAGACCCAGTTCTTTAAGAGCCTGCTCCGGAGAAACCAGCCGCAGACTCTGCACAGACACACATATTCAGAACACAACGTCTGAGAGCTTATATAAGTCAAATAAATGATGAAGCTAAAGAGCCATGTTGACTTACGTTGTCCTTCATTATTA
Source organism: Puntigrus tetrazona (assembly GCF_018831695.1). Lineage (NCBI taxonomy): Eukaryota > Metazoa > Chordata > Actinopteri > Cypriniformes > Cyprinidae > Puntigrus > Puntigrus tetrazona. The sequence continues at coordinate 17,931,456 of NC_056721.1, read as the reverse complement.
ATGTCCCATGCATGGTGCGAGGTCTTTTAGCATCAGGCAATGGACCTGTGAGAAAGTACACACACACACACACACACACACACACACACACAAATAAATATATTATATATAGAGCAGTTAACTACAAGACATGACTACAGAAATGCCATTATGACTTGTAAACAGGTCAAATATAGGAGTCAGTGGGAGTCATTAAACACCTCCGAGAGCCATCTCTCTCTTCAGCAGGTTGAGTGAGATGTCTACGGGGACGCTGGGGTTCGTCACTATGCTCGTCGTCTCTCCATTGGCTGGCATATAGCAGCTGATACCTGCATGGGGTAGAACATCAGCACAGAAAGAGAACATGCAACAAACGCTGACGAGTACACTATTTAAAGTGCTCATATTCTACAATTTTGTATTGTATTTTTTAACCCCTAAAGTTCTCAAGAATAAATAAGCAAGCACGCTGAAACGTATTTTTGACTTACTGAACTCCTGCTCGATCTTGTCTTTGAGGAACTCCATTTTCTTGGCCTCTCCGTGCACCAGCAGCATGTTTCTGGGCTCTGCCATGCGGATCAACTGCATGATGCCTTTGGCATCGGCGTGAGCACTGAAGGACATGTACTCCACCTGTAGCTTCACTTCCAACTATACATACACACACGCCACATAAAATAGTCAAACGTTTGGAAAGATTTACATTTTTTAATGCCTCCAAAGAAGCCTCTCATGCTCACCAAGGTTGCATTTATTTAATCATGCAGACTGTATGAAGTCTGAAACTTCAAACTGTATTTAAAATGTAATTATACTCCTTTTTTTGCATCCATTCTCCGGTCTTCAGCATCTGTAGAAATCTTCCTAATATGCTGATTTGAAACAGGTCTTTTCAATTGCAATAATTCAAAATATTAAGGTTTTTGTTGTATTTTTATTTAAAAAGCATTCTTGGTGAGCATAAGAGGTCTGACACAAATAAACTACAGATCAGAGTCCTCTGATGGCATCTAGTAAAGCTCAATTAAAACCGGTGGCAATTATTACCGTTGCTCTTCCCTCCATCTCCAGCTTTTTCTGTCCATTCAAGATCTTGTGTCCCACGGTGCCTTGCACACAGTACCCTGGCATGATGACCTAAGACATAAATATTCAATAAATATATATCTTTTATTTCTATTTTTAACAACTATGAGCCAGAGTGGGCTTTGAATGAGTTAAAGTGGTAAGTCAATCTGTTGTCTTGCCATGTTCTTGTCATTGCCGGCCCATTTCTTGAAGATCTGTAAAGACTGGCCAGCGTGCAACATTCCAGGAGTGGCAAAAACAACCTGATGGAACAGAATATCAAGGTCTCCATTTTAACATAATATGAATAAATGTGTCACATTTCTCAACAATATAATCAATTCTTTTCGACAATTCTTTAACAGCAGAAAAACCTACAAACTTCAATTAGCTTAACGAGTTTCAAAAAATCTTTTGATTCTTATGACCAACAAGACACACTTCTCACTGAGTTATTTGAAAATCATTTACATATTCAAATGTTAAAATATCAACATAAGATGTTACAATTAAATTGTATTTTTTATTAAAATAATGAAAAATTGGATTTAAATATAATTTAACTGTCATTATTAATAATCAAATCCAAAATAAAAATGTAACATATGTAAAACACACACACAGTAGATATATTTTTACATTTTTACATTATACATTATACACTTATATTTTATATTATATATTACTAAATTAAATATATAAACAAAACATTTTCTTAAATATATAGATGCATGTGTTTATGTTTATATATATATATATACACATGATAAAAACCCAAAACTTTTATTTTGGATGCAATTAATGGCTAAATAGCACAAAAAAATTTATTATAATAATAAATAATAATTTTATAATAAACATCCTTTGATGGTGTACCGAGGAATTAAGGAATAAAAACACAATAATAATAATAATAATAATGCACAGTACAGGCAATTGCAGAGATAATTGCAAAAAAATATTTCTTTTCAGCAGTCTTACCATAGGTCCCGGGTTATCAGCATATGAGCGATCAAAGGCTTTGATGTGCTTGAACTCGAACATGTTTCTTTGTACGAAGGTCTTGCGGATCTTCTGATTGGTCCAGGTGATGAACAGCTTGTAGTAGTGATTGGCTTTCTCCGTCAGCCCGGTGGAGAAGTAAATGGGGGCTTTCAGATTCATTCTTTCCCTAGTAAAATAAACAGCCAGAAATTACACACAACTCCGGTTCCAACACCGAGTTCGAGTTTTCTAACAGAACTGGCTACAACAAACATATTCAAAATGATAAAAGGCAACAATCCCAGGCCGGCAAACAACTGTACAAGCTCACCAAAATGTTTCCAAAAGAATACAGAGTTCTTGTGCTCTTCCAAGAGCGAACACTGGAATCAAGACCTAATACAGAGACACCGGAATGAACAGAACAAACACACATATTATTGAAATGACATTTAAAAAGGACAGTCGTGGCTTTGAAATCTGGATGAGCTGCCAAATACCAGCTGAATTCTACATAAAATCAATGAGCTCAATTACCTTGCCTCCTCGTTCCACAGTTTCGTGAACCTTCTTGAGGAAATCTCTTTCCCTGCAGCGTTTAGAGTCTCTGATCGTGGTGGCGTACGTGGACTCTGATATCAGAATATCTGGCCGACATTTGTCAATCCAAGCAGCTCTGAGTAAACAAAGCGAGGGAATTTAAACCCGACTCGATTTAACCCGAATTAATCTAACCGAAATGCAAAACCTGGAACGTACATAAAAGAGTGACAAATTAAAGAGATTTGACTCACCCTAAATGTCTGTCTGGTGTCATGTTGTAATCACCCTAAACAAATAAGATTTAGATAGAATTTGCTAATTATGTCAACAGCTGGAAGATCATAAAACTGGAGTAAGTAATAAACGACGTGACACTCACGGTGTATACGACAGACTCAGAGCCGACTTTGATTTGAAACATGGCAGCTCCCAGGACATGACCTGCATAGTATGCTTTGATCTCAAGCTCCTCGTCTACCTACATATTTAAAAAGAAATAAATAAATAACATACAAAAAAAATTTTATAGTTAAAAAACAAAGAAAAACTAAAATAATTTTATTAAAAAAATATGATTATAATTAAAGAATTATTATATTTAAAATATAAGAAAAAAACTAAAATGTTTTACATTCATAATTTAATAATAAAAATTATTATTTTCATTATTATTACTATACAATAATCAATTTCACCAATCAGATTTTAAGGAAATTTATTTAGAATATTAATCAATAAAATATTTAGATATTTACATCAAATCATACTTTGTTTTACATTGTTACATTTTCACGAATAATTTAAATTTAACAATAATTAATTAGTTATGTTTTACTGTTAAAACATTCAATTTATTTATTTAAATTATTGTAAATTAAAAATAAAGTTCACGGACAACTATATTTACCTGAACTGTTTGGTGGAGGTTGAGCGGCACAACTTTCTTCATGCAGTCTTTGATCATCTGAGAGGTGAAGAAGTTGGTTTCTCCCTTTTTGTCTACTGTGATCTTTCTGAAGTCCTCCAGTAGGATGGGGCAGATGGCTTTGGTGGGGTGGGTCATGTAGATGGGCCCGTCGTAACCCACCATCTCGCTCATGTAGGGAAGAGCGCCGCAATGATCCAAGTGGAAATGACTGAGCAGAACATCACAGAAAAAAAAAAATCACAGTGGAGAACCGTAAAACTCACACAACAGTCACGTTACACGTCAAATACGAACTAACCTTATAATAACACAGTCCAAGAACTCAGTGAGGCGACCGTTTTGAGTAATGTAACTGAAGTCTGGGAAACGTCTCTAAAAAAACAAACACAGAAAGTTAAGGGCATACTATTACTGACTATTATACTCAAAATACATACAAGTGAAGAATGCCATAACTGTTGTAACGTACATCATCGTTATAACCCATATGCATCCCACAGTCAAGCATAATGTTTTTGCCTCCGATGGAGACCAAAATACAGCTGCGGCCCACATCCTGACCAGCCCCTGCAAGACAACAGAAACACATTCAGAACGTTACATGTATTAAATAATATTTAATATTAATATTTACCTGTTATGACATGATTATGTTATCATGGTGTGTGTGTGTGTGTGTGTTTAAAATGAACAAGTGAATAAAATGATGAAATAACCCAACTACTATATTTGATTCCTGCACGATATTATTTCTTAACCAATAAATGTTTAACGATCGCTAATTTATTAACGTTTTGAAGAGGTGCTATTGGAAAAATTAAGCAAACATCTTACCTAAAGGCGTAACTTTGATATCAGGCATCTTGACAGAAGCTCTGAAAGGAATGGTCTATGTTTACAAGAGACTGATGGTCAAACACTAACTGTACATTAGCCGGACATGAACACTTGATGGGTGCATGTCAGTCCGCTTGCACACGAGCCAGGGATGTAAACCAAATGTAAAGTGTTGAAACAGTGTATCATTCAGAAACAGGTTAGCACAACATGCTAAACAACTTCACGCCGCTGCCATTACGCCACAGAACAAGAGAGTAGAACATCAATAAGGTAAAGATGTGGGCGTGACTTAGTGGCCCATTCGTTGGCTATCGTTTATAAAGAATTATTTTATTATTTTAATTCTCTACTGTGTACTTTCAAATCAATGGGTAATAAAGTCTTCTAATTGTAATATTCAGGCATAAATTACTCTCAAGTCTATTAATAAAGCAGACTAAAACGACCGTGTCAAGTGGTAACTGTTACTTTTCACAGCGCTGGTCAGTTTGGACCAATCATACTCGTTTGTGATTTTTGGACGAGGATTGTTAAAAATCGTTTTTTGTTCAGATTCACAGCCGTATTTAAAACCCGTTGTCAGACACAAGTCTATAGAGTAAATATATTTTCAAAAGATTATGCTTTTCGACGCATAATTTTATCCACAAAAGAAAACAACTTCCGCTTATTTGAAAGCGGCTCCATGGAGAATTAGACATTCTGGGCCCTCAAGCGCCGCCTAATGGAGGAAAATAAGATTTTTTGTCAAATGTAACGTCGGTGCGTGGCTGCGTCATCTTTAATCCTATTGGTTAAAATTTACGAAACAACCGCGGAGGGCCAAGATCAAAGTCCAATCACATGGAACTTTCTTGTCATGTGACATGAAAAGCGCGATTTGATTGGTGTAACGCTGCTTACGTTGCTTAAAGAACACAGGAAAGTCCCGGAACAGATGATTAAGAGCGAAGTATTTACAGCGATTAAAGAACGCATAAGACACTTTTATTTAAAATTAATATATACGTTTTTTTGTTAATTTATTGTGCTAATTCGTCCACCGATTTTATTTCGTGGTGATTAGAAAATAGAAAGAACAGACATGGCAGATACATTCAGTCTTCAAAGGGTTTTGGAAACATTCAGATCAAGTCTGAGTGAGAATAAGGAGGTTTACATTAAATATTATATAGCAGGATGGCAAGAGTTGGTCTCGTGAGTACATGTTTTATTACTCTTTTACATTATTGTCTTGAGATTTTTAAAGATGTGATGCCACAACCCGTGAAATAATCATATCTTACAATTAATGGAAATTAATGGAAATGCGATATTTATATTGTTAATTTAAAAACTGTATCTTGTAATTACAAATACCTGTAAAATTCATTGGTCAAAAAATATAGAAAAGCTATTTGAATATAAGAACTATGAGCTATTTAAAATAATAATAATAATAATCAAAAATCCCTCTTTTTTCCCTATCAGCTTTATGAATAGTTTAGGGAACGTGTTTTCCTTCATCTCCAAGGATGTGGTCAGCAAAATCCAGATCTTAGAGAACTTCCTTTCAGGAGAAAATGGGTCCCATTACGTCACCATCCAGTCCATGGTGAAGTACGAGCTGGAAAATGACCTGGTGGACCTCACTAAAAGAGGCAGCCACCCAGAATCCGGCTGCCGCACTCTTCTGAGGCTCCACCGGGCTCTGCGCTGGCTGGAGTCGTTCCTGGAGAGGCTTCGAACCAGCGCCGATGACAGCAAGACCTCGGTCATGTGTTCTGACGCCTATAACGAGTCTCTGGCTCAGCACCATCCCTGGCTCATCCGGAAAGCCGTCGGCGTGGCGTTCTGTGCCCTTCCGGGGCGCGACACGTTCTTTGATGTGATGAATGCGGGTGATCACACGCAGGTGGTTGCTCTGTTGGGAGAGTCTTTGCCTCTCATTGCTGAAGTCTACCAGATCACAGAAGACTTGTATGCGAAAAACAACCTCCTGGAGTTACCGTAGAGGGGGACTGATATATATTTTACTCAATACACTAATAGTCTTTGTGGCACATACTCATTTATTTACTTATTTGACTGTCTTACCTGTTAGATAACCAAAGGGACATGCAATATGTGGATTTAATGCACATTTTAGGCAGGGTTCTGCTCATTTAAGCTATCAACTACATAACACCAAGTGGGCATTAAATGCTGGATGTACTTCACTATATTCGAGCTTAGGGAACAATAAAAAAGCCATTTAAAGGCACAGGGCGTGTATGAAGTATGGAAGTACTGTATATTTGAATATATAGGTCATTTTTTCCTCCTAATTATTTATTGGAAATAATTTTACTTGAATTTGTGTGGAATGTGCATCATACATCTGCAGCTTTGCTGAAACTACAAAGGGAGAAATGTTGTGAATGTATAAATAATTAATATGTAATGCAATAATTAAATATAATATTGTGAGAAATGTGCGTTATGTAAGCTGTGACCGTGTTATGGTTATTCTCATATTACATCTAAAATGAAAAGAACGCTGAACTGGATTGTGACATTTACTTCCTTCAGTAGTTACAGTTACATTTACACTTTGGCAAACGGCATACTCCTTAGCAAGCGATGCAGCACTATTTGGTCATATTGAGTTTATATTTTTGGTTAGTTACTACATGCTTCATCCCAAGTGACTTCTTTTTGAGACTCAAATGGCTTTAAGGTGTTTCGAAAATCAGTAGAAATGGCCCACATAAATTCTTGAGTAATGTTATAAAATAACATAAAGAACTGCAAACTAATAAGTAAATTATATCTTTATATTGTACCACAAACGAAAAAAAACTACCCTTTTACGAAAATTAACAATGTTTTAACATCGTTACTATAAACTAAACACGTTTTTATAATGTCTACTACACTTTTGGGCCACGGAGAGAAATTATTTATTTCTGTAATTTTGCAAGCACAGTTTAGTAGTTTGACCCACATTCCATAGTCTTTTACGTTTTTAACGCTTCATAATAATATTTAAAAATGCATATAATCGCAGACCGTAAACGTTTACGTGACTCTCCTTATAGCACTTCCGCTTCGGAAGCGTTGCCACGGTAACGCCAGCGCGTCCGCAAAACTACAGACCGTAGTGAAAATGCCTGCTTACTCCATCTCTTCAACGGCGACAGAAAGAAGCAAAATAACTTAAAAGGTACGACGCATTTGACACTTTCCTTTATTTAACGAGCATTTTATCAACTTTAACCCATAAATAAAACCGTAAATTGAAAGTTATTTGTAATGCATGAGCTAATTTATTTGAAAATTAAGACTGACGCGTGTGAGGCTAATGTACGTTAACTAAAAATTATCTATCTATATCTATCTATCTATCTATCTATCTATCTATCTATCTATCTATCTATCCGAACAGAGTTCAATGTCTTCTTCAGGAAGGATGCATGTGAGCAGGCCCAAGTCATCTAAGGGACGCAGCCGACCCATGATGACTCCCACTTCCTGCGTGGATCCACCTTCTCAGTCCTCGTCTCTTTCACCCCAACCTCCGGCCACCAAGACAAACGACAGGTTAAACCAGTGCCTTCGATCCCGAGCCATACTGAGACGCTGCAGTCAACCCAGTACAGATATGCTGACTGAAATCTTCGACGGGCCTCCCGATGGGTCCGTCTCACTCAACAAATACAGCGTTCTCCCGTCCATAGAGAAGAAAACAGGCACCGACCGGACACACGGTCAAGGCGACAGCAGCCGTAGGATATGTCAACACGCTCCCCGTGTCCACACAAAGGTCAGACCAGTTGCGACGTCAGGAAGTCAGGCGGGTCTAGCTCCTCCAGAAGAACCAGGCCTGCTGCTCGCTATCAGAACTCCATGCGGTCAGAGATTCAAGAGTCATTTCCGGCCGGCAGACCCGCTCCAGACGGTGCTGTCGGCCGCAGAGGCTGAATTCGGGGAGAGGTTTGACAATTGTCTGATTGAGACCATGGATGTGCCACGAAGGACTTTCGCAAACCTCACGATGACCTTGGCTCAGTGTGGAATCCAGAACAAATCGGTTTTATGCATTTCCCAAGATGACAGCAACACGGATTTAACTTGAACCGCTAATACAGCTTTACGGACACTCAATATCACACAAAGGCAAAGATTATTTAGATGTCGTGTGCAATTATGTAAATACATTTTTTCAAATAATGTAGATTATTTTGACTGTACAATGTTTACTTATCCCATATATAATCAACTGCATATATTTTGCTTAGAAAGAGTCTTTTTAAATTGAAGCCTTCCAACAGATCCCAATGGGTGCCGTCAGAATGAGCTGATAAAAACATTACAATAATTCAGTAACTGACACATTGCTTCTGGACAAAATATCAAGAACCAGCAGGAATAGGAATAATTAGACAAAATTCATTATATATTAAAGATTAAAAGATTTGCTTAAAGAAAGTGACCATTAAGTGTGTTTAGAACCATTAAGACTTTTTTTTTAATTCTTTGACGCATTTAGATTTCCACAAATTAAAATAATCAAAAAAAAGATTTATTTCTCTTTATGTCGTTTTTTTCTTTTGGGATTCAAGGATGTATGTTAGATGCGTATTAAAATGTCTATAACATATAATAGTGGTGTGGTATGAAGTGGATGAAGGGAGAAAAACATGTAAATACATGTTAAAAGTCCTTGCGTTTAAATCTCGCAAAGAAGTAAAAATGATTGATATCGCCGCACAGAAATGAGCCAACTGGTCGTTTTATTATTATAAGAATATATAGGAAACAACTATAAAACCCTAAATGCAGCAAATGTACAAAAAAAGAAACTGAAATGCTGCAGCTAAATGCAATCTCAAACGGCTTTCAGTCAAACAAGGCGCATTAATTTAAGCAGCAAAAATGTAAACAAACTAAAATAAATTTAGCATTTCGCAAAACAGTAGCCCAGCCATTGCTAACAATATAGCTACAATACAACAATCTTCAGTAGCTCTTTATGCTTTGTAAAAGTGCTGCATTGTCTGCAACAGAAAAGTTCACCTAAAACTCAAAGTAATATTTGGCCTTTCTGAACAGAACAAAACAAACTCTCCTTCAAAAAGCTTAAATGCTTTTTGCAGTTCAAGTACAATGGCATTGTTCCGTATCAAAACAATGCTCTTGTGATTTTCGATATAATTCTCATTATAAAATGTCTTTTGTTCTAAAGTGCTCTTGGTCTTGAGGAATGTTAGTGTCGTGAATTGGTCTTAAGACACCGTGTCATTTGTGCGTCTTTTTTGTAGTAAACCGTATTTATCAGAGATTCTCTTCCTAACTGAGTTTTATCTTTCTTAGATACTGTGATGGAATAAACACTGAAGTCTGTTACGATTCCATTCAAACGTAAGACCAAAAAGCAGTCTACTTCACAGCTATGCAAGATATTCATTAGTCAAATAGAAAATGCCTAAACCTTCTCCTGTAAACAAGATCAAATTAGCACTGCAACTCACCTCAAAATCAAAATACACTGTTCAAATGCAAACTGATTCAAAAAGTCCTGTAACAGCTATAAGCTTAGAATCAAAACTATTTGGCATTAAGTTAAAGCATATTTTACTAAATATGACTCGATAATTTATGTAAACAACTGTCTTTGTAATGCAGATTATTCAAGCATTAAATCTGACCAGGTAACAGCAGAACTGATTTTTATGAAAATAATGTAGAGTGCATTTTGCTCATCACTTCAGTTGGCGATTTTTTCAATTTCATCCAGATCATCTGTGTCCAGCCTACCAATTTTCTTATCTGTTGGATAAAACAAATTATTATATTTATATATTGAAAAAAAAAAAATTAAACGACTAAAAAAAAAAAGAAGTTAATTTCATAATTATTCATTATTTTTAGTCATTTATACACATCAACATTCCTTAAAATAATTATGAAAACATTCTATAATAATGTATATAATAATTGTAAAATTAAGAAATATGAATATATAATTGTTAATGCAGACATAATACCAGTGGACTCAAAGGAAAAAATTAAATAAATTGGGTTGTAATTATCAAAAAATGAAAACAATTAATAATTTTTCTACATTTCATAATTATATATATATATATATATATATATATATATATATATATATATATATATATATATATTTATATATATATTATTTATTTTTTTTTATTTACAATTCAATTCATAAAAAAATAAAAAAATAAATAAATACTATTGAGATAAACTAAAGGAAACACTTACTAAAATGCCTCTCATATGTCTTGAGAATCTCCATGCTGCGCTGACTGTCCACCATGTTGACGGCAAGCCCTCTTTTACCAAATCGACCAGTTCTGCCGATCCGATGGAGGTATGTTTCATTATCCGGATTGCCGTCTTTGTCCAGAGGAAGGTCAAAGTTGATCACCACTGACACTTGCTCAACATCAATACCTGTGGACGCATGGCTTGATTACTGAACGCTGCAGAACTGACACACAGGTGAAAATGTTAACAAATACTTTAATTTTTGGTAAAAACAGAACCTCTGTATTTTCTCAAGGCTGTAGAAATACAGCTCTGCATCTCATTGGATGTAAAGGTGCACTTGCCTCTTGCACAGACATTAGTAGTGATGAGAACTTTTTCTTTGCCGTCTCGGAAACGTTCAATAACTGCAGCTCTCTGCTCGACTACCATTTCCCCACTGAGCAGCGCCACCTGGTGGCCCTCTTTAGACAGCTGGCCAGCAAGCCAGTTGGCTGTTTTTCGAGTCTGAAAAAAAAGAAGATAATATAGGAAGATTGCATGACAGTAACACAATCTTCAAATATAAAAAAAGCAAACAGACTCACATGACAGAAGATCATAGCTTGTGCGATAGTGATAGCTCCGTAGATGTTACAGAGTGCGGTGAACTTGTCCTCCTTGCTGTTGCAGAGCACATAGTACTGCTTGATAGTGTCCAGGGTCTCCTCTTCTCGTTTAAGCTTGATGATGTTGGGATCTGGCACGACCCGCTCGGCAAACTTCCACACGGAGTCCTCGAAGGTGGCAGAGAAGAGTAACATCTGACAGCCTTTGGGCAGCATCCTGTCGGTGACGGAAAACAGCAACCATTTATACTTGATCTTGAAGAATACTTTTCAAACTAAATGCCAATGCACAGAAAAGCACAGACGACATTATATCCATATTATTTATATGGACATTATTTTTATTATGGACATTATTTATACGTGTTGGTATTTTTGTGATAATATGCAAAATGAGAATATAAATTAATATGTAATCTCTGCGTTCACATCAAAACATAAAAAAAAAATAAAGAAAAATAAAGACAATTTTAAACCATTTTTTAATGAAATTCTATTTTAAAAAAATTTTAAACTCCATGTAAACAAAAAAAACTTTACAAGTATCTTCTTTATACCTGGAAGCACCAATACCAGAAATAATATAGTTTTAACATGCTAAAAAACTGCATGTAAAACTGGAATGTATTTTTACTGTTTTTAATAATAATAAAATGACATATAAGATCCAGATACACCGTATAGAGCAGATCGTATATAGAGCAGTCTGTCCTGCAGGCTAAGTTCACCTCTGAATGCGGATGCTCTGGTCCTGGTGTCCCTGCGTGGCGATCATCACATCGGCCTCGTCCAGAACAAACACTTTGATCTTTTTAGGGTCGATGAGCTTCAGCTTAACGCACCAGTCCAGAACCGTCCCAGGTGTGCCGATGACGATCTGCTCCTTGATCTTAACGCCACGCTCCACTGGCAGAGGACACAGCAGCCATCGCTCATTTAAATCTGCTTCACACGGCGCGAGACTCAGAAGCTTCATTTAACCACTTACTTTTATGTCCTCGAACAGCATAAGCCAGTTTGACTTCTGGATAGAACTTGCCCATCTGCTCGATGACTTTACCCGTCTGCAGAGCGAGCTCATAAGTGGGAGAAATGCACAAACACTGCAGGACAGACACAGATTGGACACCAGAGCATTAACAACATTTACGTTATAGTTCACACTGAAATGAAAACTCGCCCTTGGGACTTTAATGACGGAAAATGTCACAGAATAAAGAATTAAATTACCTGCAACTAATTCAGCCGTTCAGAATTCTACATTTATTCTGATTTATTAATTAATTAATTTTTTCCCGCTAAATTTTGAGTTTAAATTCCACCACGGAATAAAAAAGGTAACTTTGACTCTATATCTCACAATTAAAAATTTTCCTCACAATCCTGAGATTTAAAAAAAAAAAAAAAAGGCAGAATTGTGAGATAAACTAAAATATACTGAACTAATAATGGCTTCAATGCTGAAATGTTACGTTTAAATATGCAAAAGTTTCATTCGTGTCTGAAACAACTGCAGTGTCACGAATGAAAGGGAACATTAGTGTGAAGCTCAGTTTTCAAACTCACCTGAGGCCATTTTAAGCTCAGGTCCACATGACTGAGCATGGCCAGCACGAAGGCAGCTGTCTTACCAGTGCCAGACTGAGACTGAGCGATCAGATTCTGAGGTCTGGGAGTGAACCAAACACGACTGTGTTAAAACATGCATCAACTCACGCACATACCCAGAGATTTCACGTAAACCTTTTTTGATGGTCCAATATTGCTCATCATATATTCAATCTGTTTGTTTTTAGTCAAATAAAAAATAATAATAATTCCAGTTGCATACATCAATGACCTATTTTTTCAATCAAAATATAATTTGACAAAATATGTGAACTTACGGTTCGGCAAGCATCATGGGAAGGGCGTTCTCTTGGATTTTAGAAGGTCTGTTGAAGCCCATTTCATAGACGCCTTTGAGCAACTGCGGTTTCCTGAGTAACGCAATTTATTTATTTATTCGCTTTTTAACACCGCGTCAACATCAAGGCCATTTTCATGGCGATCTCTCATTAAATTGCACGAGATGAGTTACGCAAATTAAAATGAACAAAACTGACATATCTGAGATTTATCTGAGAGCTGTCAAAGCGTCTGTATAGTGTTTTTTTTTCATAATTATGTCTCCCAAATATTAAACAGATTGCTGGCAGTAACTGTTCTGAAAGCTAGCAATATAAAATACTGCTCAAAAGTCTGGGGTCAACCCAAGATACAAATAAACCTGTAATATTGCAAATTATTGTTACAATTTAAAATGAATGTTCTGATTTGAACACATCTGTAATGTAATTTAAAATATTAAGTATATTTAATATGTGATGCAAAGCTGAATTTTCAGCATCGTCATGATCCTTCAGAAATCAACCTTTATTATTATTATTATTATTATTATTATTATTATTAATGTAGAAAACAGTTCTGCTGATTAAGATTTAATCAGATTCCCCCTCAGATATCACAGTTTTAAAGCACTCACAGTCTCAGCTCTTCGAAGGTCTTGACTGAATAAAGAGGCGAGTTTGGGTCCCTCTGGAGAACCTCCACTTGGTTTGTGTTGTTGACCACATTGCTTCTGATCAGCTTGTTTAGGAGAGACTGTGTGGCTCTGTCCTCTAAATAGTAGATTAGGAAAGAAGCAGGCTACTATGATGGTCTTTCACTGTTAATCCATTAAGCTTAGGTGTCATTTGAATAAGTAACTTAAGACGCAAACACAAACTTTTTAAACCATTTAAGTACTTACAACAGCTTAAGAATCAGAGTCACTTGCAAACACTAAAAACTACACAAACGAAATTGCATCAAGCAAATAAATTGACTGTGTTTTGGTTCTACGCTGACTGTGTTGAATGAACCTTTTTCCTCCTCGTCGGATTTGTTGCCATCATCTATGGTACAGGAGAGAAAAATACAGATGACACATCAGCAGATGCTGAGAAATATTTTCATGCAATTATTAACTAACAAATAACAGCACACAAACTGTATTTTTTTAAATGTATGCTTATGTAATTTCATACATGTTCGACTTTATTCAGTAGGTGGAAAAAAAGGGAAATGGTTGTTTTTTACACCAAGAACCAGATAATGGCCAAGTTATTTTTATAACATGATTTTGGTTCCACACAAAAATATTGCATGACTTGAAAGGACCCGACCGGAACACAGTGCATATGTATAATGAACGTGATGACACTTTTTAGGACTATTTTTGAAGATTGAAAGCTCCAGTTCACATCTATTACTAATGCAATATAATAATGCAATCTGATTACCATCAGTCTGACGTAAATTTGCATCCCCTGCTTCCATAATCCGCAAGTTCCCAATCTGTTTTCAAACAACAAAATCGACACTTTTAATACATTTAAATGCAAAGCATAAGACAACATACAAAAACGAACATTCGCAAATCAAGCCAATCACAAAGGTCCATGATTTAACAGAAGCAGATACGTTTGCTGCTAGTCACTGAACGCAAATTATACACACGCTCCCTAACTTTCAAACACAAACTGCGCACGTTAAGAGTAATATACTTGAGTCTAACTTGGTTAACTTCACTTGTTCAAAGTTAAACCGTGGTCGCTAGATTTAAAATCCCGTTCGGGCCGCGGCTCAGAACTTAACCGAAAGGCATCTGGATGGCCAGACCCTTATTTGGACGCGTCGAACACGCCTGTGACGTGCAGAAATGCGGTCTATGTAGGCAGCTCCCTAGGATTTGAGACGCGGCCGGCGCCTGACTCACCGCAGCCACTGCGCTAATCCATCACTACACAATTAAAACGATTTTTCACTCACGGTCTTGGTGGTAGACTCTTGTTCGTCCACAGCTAGAGCCCACGAGTCAGTTGCCATCGCTTCAGTCGAAGATATGTCAACTATTAAGCGGTCTTCTGTGAAGGGCTTCACTTCACGCGACTCAGCTTCGCGGGAACGCGCAAAGGGACAGCGCGCGCATAGAACGCTGTCCGGCCGGAAGTTGGCGCGGGACGCTCATCAGTTCCAGTCAAACACTGGGGTTCTAGTTTACTATTCATTGCAAGCATTTGCAAATCTAAGCATCTGGGTTTTAGTTTAAACCAATTAAATGCTACAGTAAGTTATTATATTTTTCTAATAAGCCATTAGTGCAGACACATATGGACATTTGTCTTTTTATTTGTTTATATTTACTAAACTTCACTTACACTGGCAGCTTTATTGTTGGTGTCTCAGGTAAACCAACCACATTTTAACATTTTTATGCATTCGGTATGAAGAAATTATTTATTTATTTTTTTTGTTTCTTTATTTATTGGTTATTTATTTGTTTTTGAATTCTGTGCCCCAAATTAAAATTCAAGTTTCCTCATATTTTGAAATATACGTAACTCTGAACCACAAAACCAAGTCGTAAAGGTCAGTTTTTGGAAATTGAGATTTATACATCATCTGAAATGGCTTGTTAAGATTTGACCAAGATACAACTAAAATTACATTTAGATATATTTACGATAGACAATGTGCAAAATATCTTCACGAAACATGATCTTTACTTAATATTATAATGATTATTGACTTAAAAGAACATGTTGTAAATGATTATATCAATACCACCCTTATGAAAATTAAATATTATTATCGTTTGTATAACCAGTTTTACAACAAATATCAAACTATAATTAATATATGTTAACCATATCTTTTTACAGGGCAGTATTTTTACAGAAATTAATTATCTAAAATACATCTGAGAAATATTCATTGTAAAGTTTTCCCTAAATAAAAAAAGCATTAACAAAGCTGAATAAATAAATAATACAATAATCTTTTTTTTAACACTGTGTATATAATCTAGGAGAGGGGAGGCATAGTCTAAATTATAGGCACAATGTGTTTTGGCTATAAACATTTCTTGATAGTTACCTATATAGTCATTACCATCATATAGGAACCATAGTTGATGTAACCATGGAAATAAAGAGCCATGCTTGTTTTTACCTGAGGTTACTATGCTCTTGCTAGAAATACTAAAGGTAGATTATGGTTACTGTGTGAGAATAATGACCGAATTTTCCATTAAATATTAAAATTTTAATGGAATATTAAAAATATTAAAATATTAAACCTAATTAAAACCCAGTATGCAGGTTTTATCGATGCTTTAACCCTATGTTGCACACTTTTTTTATCTATTCACTTTTTGTACATTTATTAATTTAGCATATGCATTTAGCTAAAACAATTGATTAATACGACAAACTGTTTGGACCATGCTTGTTTTCTTAAACCAAAAAAAAAAAAAAACCCAAAAAGCTTCAACTTGGCACCTAAGTGTAAAATTGTCATTAAAATGTGCTCAGGGTGATTTTTCTGTCATGCAATCTTGCGTTGTTCATTACACATTATGGCTTTATTCATTTTTGCCCGCTTTCTGATTTTCACCATAATTGTGAGTCAAATCTCTATGTCCAAGAATCATTACTTAAAAGATCGTGCAGCTGATATTTACGATGCCCATTCATAGCTTTTGGAGCTGATGTATTTTCTTTTTTATTGCAGATGAAATAATCAGCAGCCGCTGCGGCCCTCAGTAAATCCCAGCAGATGAGATAAGAGACATTCAGCGAGAGCGAGCGAGGAGGGAGTGAGCAAGAGAGGGAAGGAGAGACAGTAAATAGCACATGTTAATTTAATTGAGAAACAGAAGCTGAGGTTAAAGCCAAGGCGGCACATCACTAAACACACACACACTTTCTCCAGCCAACCTGTTGTCTTTTAAAAAAGCCCTAGAGGCTCCATATCGATTGTCATGGTTACGTCCTCTGCAAAAGCAGATTAATCACATGCACCACGACCACGTTCAGAAAAAAAAAAAATTATAAAACCGTGCCAGTCATATTGAAATCGAGATAGTGAGCTTAGCAGTCACCGGAGGGAAAAAAACACGAATGATGGGAAGATAGAAGTGACAGATATGAGATGCGAAACCAAAAATTCTCCATCTGAATCCTTTGCGTGATCTATGATCTCTTTTCCCTCCCCTCGTTCCCCCCCATGCATGGTGTTGCGTTTCAGCCAGTGGCACCCCTGGCTATCAAATGGGATCCATGAATGGGCTCTCGTCACTGATTACGGAGAGACAGAGAGGTGGGGGAGCGGAGAGGTGGGTGGTACAGATGCTGAGGGGAGAATCAAGCGTTGGCGGGGGGCTGGTGGGGCTCGTGTTCATCTGTTGCACAGGACAAGCTCTCGTTTCCAGCTCTGAGCTTCGTAACCACATGTTGCTGCGCTGATTGCCTGCATAAAGGCTCCTCCAGCTGCTTCTGCATCTGTCAGTCTCTCTCTTTCACTCTCTACCTCCCTCCCGTCCTCCGTTTCTGCTCAGTTGTTGTGTCCGTCTACAAGAGGCAGAGAGCTTTTCGGAGTTGCAGCCCCGATGTTATTTTGGACCTCACCAATTCAGACGTCGAGAGAGCATTGCTGCAGATGCGAGGTAAGAGATTTCAGCTTCGGGGGAAAGGAGCTGAAGTCTGAGGATCGAGACGAAGTATTTCAGGGTGAATTTGGCAAGTGTTTCCGAAGCACTGAAGAGGGATTTCTTGCATCAGTTTGCTGGATCAACAGGTGTTCGTTTCTGCGCCGTGTCTCCCGCCGTGTGTGTGGTGGCAGCCGTGGAGTGTGTGGAGTGGGTGATTTGGCTGTTTTTTTGGGAGTGATTCACACGCCGCTGCTCCAGGGAGAGGATGGATGGGAGGCGGGGTTGATTATCGTCTGTCACTTTGGGTTCTTCTGATTTGGGTCCCCTTGGAAGAAGGCTAGAATTGTTATTGTAATTGTCATATGGTTATTAAGAACGAAATTGATTTGGATTTTTACCTGCTCTGATAGAGAGCTTCATTTATGTGGTTTTAATATCGCCTCTTACCTGCATGACATTATTTGTATCAGCTCAAAATGTAGAGGTATATTACAAAAGCTACCTATTATACATATTACGTAACATTTTAACGTATAGAAAACAGTTATTTTAAATTAAAATAATATTTTTTTAGATCAAATAAATGCAGCCTCGCGAGCATGATTTTAAGGGGTTTTAATATTGTTTACCTGCATGATTCGGTATCTGTTATAAATGTTTCTTCAGCAGCGTATTAAAATGATTTCTGAAGGATCATGTGACAGTAAAAGCTGGAGTTATGTTGCTAAAAAAACAGCTTTAACAGGAATACATTATGTTTTAAAATGTTGCAGTTATAAACAGTTATCCTAAATTGCAATAACGTCACATTTTTAAACAAATGCATTCAGAGACTTTTAATGCGGTTTTATCATCGTTAGTTATCCGCATGATTTCAGCATATGCTATATCACGTTTAAAGAGGATAGTGACACCTTTGCTTTGTGTAGAAATGTCCGCTCCTCTCAGGACACATGATGGCAGTGTTCGACCGGTTTGCTGTGTGTGACGATGGGGAAATCTGTTGGCCTCGTCCGTCCACTCTCATCCCGTCATGCACCCTAATCTATCGGAAAGGGGGTGGCGTTCCTCTGTGTCTGAGAGTTATGACCGCGTGGACACCCGGATGAAAGCGTCTGTTTCTGTTCTGTGATGATGGGGAGCTGTTTCATCTCAAACATTTATGTCCTCTGAGAACGGTTGATCGTAAATCTTGGGGCGAACCGGCTGGGAATCAAATCAAATTTCCAAAACACTGGCCCTCTGTGGAAGTTCAGCAAGTTAGACGAAAATCGGAGGATTAATCCCGGTCTTTAGATAAATAATAAACCTCAAGAGATTGAATAGAGTTCTCAATTGTGTTTGCAAAGAGGTGGGAAACCAGTATGGAAACTACCATTATTTTTTTTTTATGATATTGTTCTTATTTACTTATGACATGCTTTAATTATGAGCTTTATCATAGATGTTTCTCCTGTAATTCATTAGATTCAAGACATTAGTTGTTGACTGATATGTGCTCTTCAATGCCATTTCAAGGCTGCTGACATGATGCTTATATATTGGAATTCATTCAAATGATATGGCAAATTAATATTACATTTATTCATGTTAAGCAATACACTTCGCAGTATTTATTTATTTATTTTTAAGTTTAGGGTCACTACGATTTTATTTCTTAAATATTTTTGTCTTCTACAACAATGCGTTAAATTCATCAGTAATTCATTCATGATGTTAAAAAGAATTCTATTTAAAAAAAAGTTGCTCTTTGAATGTTATATTGTATAAACAATGATGTTATATAAATTAGTATTACTTCACTGTATTTTGATTAAATGAATGCAGGCTTATTGAGTGTAAGAAAAGCATTTTTAAATCATTTAAAAAAATCTTACCAACCCCATATTTTTGAGTCATAGTCTATAATCTATATCTATAATCTATAATATTATAATCTCAGAATGATCAAATATTTTCTACTACTACTTGACAGCGTAACTCAGGCATTTCATTAAAAGATATAAAAAGAGCCTATATTAAAATCTCTATTCATTTTTGAGAAAGTATAGTGGATTTCATTGGCATGCTCTTTGATTGTCATCGCTGTTTAGGAGAAACAATTGCAATATTTATAAATGCCATAATGTAAGAGATCTCATTTGTGGCGTTTTTATTGTTGGGAGATTGCTTGTTCAAACCTCTGGAAACCTAATGGGGTTTTCAGTTATGATTTATTGGTCAATATCTCAGATAGGTCTTCTCATGTCTGATTAGAAATAAAAACAGACACAAGACGATCGACATATGGGTACAGAGTCTTTTTGGTGACAGACTTTGCAAATCCGAGCAGAATCTGAGACATTGTTCAGAGAGATCGCCCCTGAAACTTTAGTCTGAGAGCTTTGGTGTCTTTGGTGACGCATTAGCTTTCCATTTCGATTCCATTACTGTCCAAGAGAATCAATTGAAAAGTTAAAGAGATCTTATTTGTGCTCTGAAAACTAGTTAATTTGGGTATTACATCATGTTAATCGCTTTTTCTGGAACAATCATTAATGGAGCCGAGAGACACAGACGTTGCTCTGTATCAGATGACAGCTCTGGGTTTGTATTCCTGTATAGTCTGGAGTATTGTGTGCTGATCTCAGGTAAAAACTCACTGGTCATGGCCTCAGCACTACATCTGTTACAGTGTCCGGGGCTCGTTTGATGTGCCAGAGGTTTCTGTTTCCTTTGATGGCGCTGAAACAGAGCTGTGATTTCTGTGCCAGAAATCCAGTCACGGGACAGGGAAAGGGTTCGTCTGGACCTGTCAGAGGTCTTCATTCGGACACCAGAGTGACATCCGAAACGATACGGATAATGCTGCTGTCTTCTCATCTTTATTAATGCGACATGCATGAAGGCAGTGATGAGTTATGATGTGACAGTACGAACGACGCGCAGACATGTGGACACTTTTTAAATAAATCACCTTACAGTTTGTATGGCAGTAAATGATAAAATAGTAATTGGTCATTTTCTGGTGGTCAAATGTTAGTTAGCCATCTAGAGGTAGTTACATTTTCAGATTTTGTTTTCTATAAACATTCTTAAAATGAGATCAGTTTAACCTGAGAAACAAAATATCATTAGATACTGCATGTGACTTGCTTTCGGGAGAATATCTTTTGAAAGGTCATTTTTATTATTTTCCTTTTTTTAACTAACACTACAAAATTAGATGTATGCTTAAAACAAAAAAATCTGTAGAAAGTAATAATAATTAAGATCCTTTATGCATTGTTGCTTTTCAAGTGAATGTATTGTTTTAAGGATATATTTCAGTGTAAATAAATAAATAAATATTGGCCTCATTTTTATTTGCATAATAAACAGTAATAAATAATAATAAAGGTATGTATTTTATTGTTTATAGGAAGAAAAACATCATAATTATACTATAATATATATACTAAATAATAATATATTATAATAATTAAATACATAAATA
Source organism: Puntigrus tetrazona (assembly GCF_018831695.1). NCBI lineage: Eukaryota > Metazoa > Chordata > Actinopteri > Cypriniformes > Cyprinidae > Puntigrus > Puntigrus tetrazona. The sequence goes on along the minus strand of NC_056721.1, from coordinate 17,910,253 downwards.
TGTTTATTTATTGCTTAAAGCAAGACAATTTAATGCATAATAATAATAATAATAATAATAATAATAATAATAATAATAATAATAATAATAATAATATTAATATTAATAATAATAATAATAAATATTTGAATAGTAATAATAATAGTGCTTATCTGAACTTTCATAAAATAAACGTGTCCGTGAATGTGTGTCTAAAATGCATTGGGCACAAAGAGATATTTATTTATTTGTTGGTATTAAAACATGGTTCTGATGTTATCTAGACTTTTTAAGGAAACATCCCGCTCGCTCCCTTCTCTGCATGTGAGAAGCTGAACTGGACAGAACCACCATCATGCCTGGCCTGATCAACAAGAGCAAATGGAGCTCTCTGCCTCTGAGCATCTCAGACATCACTTCCTGTGTCAGAGGTTACACCCTGGCAATGACAGCCTCCTTGACCTATGAAAACATCGAAGATCACCCTATCGAGGGTAAGTATGCTGTCTACAATAGGTGCATTATTTCCTCTAAAGTGAGATCAATCATTAGTGACTATTGCCAAGTCTTCACTATGACACTAAAAAACAGATTTTCCATTTGGATTAAACATAGTGCGATGCATGTTGGTCAACCAGATTTATAAATTCAATTTCTTTCAGTTATTGTTTTCATAATGAACAGATTTATGCCGATTTGCAATTTTGAAAATAAGATTACATGAAAATGAAACCAAATCAATGCAAATAGTTAATAAACTAGGCCAGTGCAGCAATATTGCTAGTTTAATTTATGAATCACCGACAAATATGTGTTATATTACGTTTATGAGTTTATATTAAAACTGTGTAATGCAAGCAGATGGAAATGCTGCAGTTAAAAAAGATTTTTTGGAGTATAGTAATGATTGAAACTAAGCTTTAGCTTTAACCCTTGCCACTGTCCCACTGAATCCACTGATTAAAAATAATCAAAAAATATGGTGCATCAGGCCCAAGCTGTAAAAAAATGCAAAACCTTTTAAGTCTCAAATACTAAAAATGCAATTTTTTTTTTACTACATAAAAACCCTTGTCAGACAAACAAAATCACCCCAAATAGTCAAACACAGTTGTCTGAACAAAGACTTTTATGTTGTTGAAATGTTAATGTCATGCATTGCAGCATGAATAAATGGTGCAGTTACTGTTATAGGATTGTTGTTTTGCTGCTGATTAATTTCATTAAAACTGTTTTTGTTGTTTTGTTATTATTGTTAGGTATTTGTTGTACTGTGATGTAAAATGCTCCCTTTTTTAACATTTGTTGGTTGTCACCGTTCTTGAGGTTAGTGGGTTTAATGTGACTCCAGAAGGACGTGAAGCTAATTGCCTTGAATTTTTAAGTTAAGTGTAGTATTCATTTATTTTGGTCCAAAAGTACAGTGACAAAAACACAATTATGATTCTCCTGAAAAGAAATTTTAATTATACAAATACTTCCCTTCCCTGCCCTAACCTCAGCGGTTATTTGTGTGAAGTCTAGAAATGTCACGGGCAGATTGCTGCTCTGTGGTCTCCAGTGTTGTATTGACTCCAGCAGATTGGATTTTGCATTGGTCAATGCTGAAAGCACTAAAACGAAGGATTTAATTTCCATCAAGTGCAAAATTAGCTTTGTGGAAGGATCGCCTTTCGCTATTGTGTAATAAACAATGTGTTCTCCTGTAATCCTGTGATTCATGCAGGGATCTTTATATACCCTCTGGATGAGTGCAGCGTGGTGGTCGGGTTCGAAGCGATGATTGGCAGCCAGATAATAACCGTGCAGGTCAAAGATAAAATGAAAATCGATGACTGTTACTTTGATTGTTGCAATGCCAATGGAACCCTGCAGAGTGGAGGTGGTAAGATTGTATGCTCATTTATAACGCTCCTCGAAGATCCGTGATTCAGAGCTTAAACGTTAAGCCTGTCACGGTGACTGTTGAATCCAGTTAAAAAAAATGGTTCACCCAAAAATGAAAATTTGCATACTATTTACTCAGCCTCATGCAATGCAAAATGTAGCTGGTTTCCTCATCAGAACAGATTTGTAGAAATATAGCATTGCATCACTTGCTCACCAATGGATCCGCTGAAGTGAATGGGTGCCGTCAGAATGAGAATCCAAACACTGGTAAAAACATCACAATAATCCACAGGATCCAGTCCATGAAGTAAAAAGCTGTGTGTTAGTAAGAAATAAATTCAGCAAGACTGTTTTAAATAATTGCTCTTTGCTAATGGTCCTCTATTAATAGTATTGGTTTCTCCAGTGAAGTCTGAATCAGAAGAGAAATATGCACAAATCAATCACTGTTTACAAGGTCTGAAATGTTTCTAAACAATATGTTGGTGGATTTCGATGTGAGAGGACAGCAAGGAATGGGCTTTTTCCACTGGAGAAAGTCTTATTATTGAATATGGACTTGTTTTATGGTCAGAAGGGACAGTTTAAAAGCTTTAATTTGTATTTGCTTCTACAAACACACAGTTTTTCCCTTCACCAGATGTTAACTGATGGACTGTGGCTTGTTGTAATGTTTTTATTAGCTGATGGTACCCACTCACTGCAGAGGATCCACAGGTGGAGTAAATTTTCTGCAGTTTTTTGTTTTTGGGTGAACTATTACTTTAACACACTTTATAATGCTTTTTCATTGAAGTCGGACGGTACATTTTGTGTGATTTACTGATGACTCATCTCGAATCTTCTTGTTGCAGGACTTATTGTTTTGGATGAGGATCAGGAGAGGACAATGCTGGTGGTCAGTCTGGGGGTCATTCCCCCTCTGGAGACCATTAATATACTGGTCAGCACCTCCTCAGAGCTCAGCACGCTCCCTAATGGAGGAATTCGGGTGAGCTCACCGCCCGTCTGCTCACCAAGAGTCCAACGATCTGTCAAAGAGGAGCAAGCGTTTTCGCCCAGCACTGCTAGGAGGTGTGTGATTCAGTAATGTTGAAGTATTTGCATGGACACACTGTACTTCTATGATCTACTCTTTGATTTCAGTTTTAAACTTCAGACCCTAGTAAAAGCAATTCATTCAGTCTGAACTTTTTAACATATAGACTCCCATTGATTTGCAATGACATGTTAGACATTACACTGACATTGATATCTATGTAATATATTTGCAAAATGATTCATAATGACTGAAGGACTAGTTTATTTCAATGAATCAAAAAAGTTACAGGACAATCAGTGCGGTCCAATTCCTGAATGAATGACTCTTATGAGTCGGTTGTTTTAGTGAATCAAAAACATACTGACCTGGTTGTTCATATGATATCCATAACATTCTTTTATATTAGTGTAATATTTGCACACTGAAATAAAAATTTCCTGAAAATGTTCTCACCTTGCGTGATCCAAAATGTAGATGAACAGGTTTAGAGAAATTTAACATTACTTCACTTGTTTACCAAATGAATCTTAATAATCCACAAGTAGCCCACTAGCAAAGCGAAAAGCTAACAAAAAAAACCCAATCCATCTTTTAGCCGTGGACTGCAGTGCTGTGCATTACTTGTGGTTTATTATGATGTTTTTATCAGCTGTTTGGACTCTCATTCCGACGGCACCCATTCACTGCAGAGGATCCGTTGGTGAGCATGTGATACATGCTAAAAAAAACTCATCTACATTCTGATTCTCCTTTTGTTTGAACTGTTCCCTTAAACCAGAACAGTTGCTGACAGGTCGTTTATATGGCATGCGAGATTAAAAATCTCTGATATTGCTCTGATATTTGCATATTGAACTGCGACTTGTTTTTCTTCTTGCATTTATTTGCATACAGAATTTTTACTTCCATCTGTTCAACCATCTCTCTAGGTATCTTTCCAAAGATATCCTCGCATTATGTGTTGATTAAGCAAAGTGTACAACAAAAGCTGGAAATTAAACAACGTCAGACCTCACTGACTTCCATTGTATGAGCAGTTTATCAAAACACCTCCTGCTGATTTGTCTCAGGAGGGATCAGCATCACTGTGCAGTGGGATCCCACGAGCAGACGGCCTCAGGAGTGTGTTTAGCTGCTCTGTTGGAGGAAGAGACCATCAACTCCATTGACTACGAGTTTAATTTCCATCTTGAGATCAGAGGACCGTATTTACTGGCAGGTCAGTTCCTCTATCCTCATGTGTGAGTCTAGTATTAAATATTATAAGCTACCCTGATTTCCAGACAAATAAATAGGAATACACATAACGCTTTATTTGTATTCAAATTTCTGACAAAAGCATGCTTTCTAGCCTAATTATTTTGATGCATTAAATAGTTTGAAGCTGACTTTTCATAAAATAGCATTACTGGATGACGGTTGTTTTGCAGTATGCATCTCCCAGCTAGAGTTGCAGAACAGTTTAGTCCTCGCATGTGGTCTGACGTCTGTTGCTCGTGCTTAATTTAAACGCTTTAGAAGTTTCTCTGTGCAGGTGTGGAGAGCCCTTCACATGCCATCCGGGCGGACGCTGACCCCTCGGCTCGCTCTGCCACCAGCATTGTAGTCACACTGGCAGACAAGTATACCTACGACTGCCCTGTGGAGATACTGATCTACCCCAGTGGTGCGTAGCACATATAATTACACTAATTATTCTGTCATGTCATGATCTGAATATGCTTTTTAGTGATAGAGCATGACCAGTGTAATCCGATTCCTGAACAAACGGCTCTGAGTTGGTTCTTTTTAAGTGAATCAAAAACATACGGCATGGCCAGAGTATTCTGATTCCTGAACAAATGACTCTGAATTGTTTTTTTTAAGTGAATCAAAAGCATACAGAACCGACCAGTGCAGTTTGATTCCTGAAAAAATGGCTCTGAGTTGGTTCTTTTTAAGTGAATCAAAAGTCATCATTGTTTTAATCAATCAAAAATGTACAGCACATCCAACGTGGTTCGACTTCCAAATGAATGACCCTTATTAAGTGAATCAGACATTTTCAGTGCAGCCGGTGTAGTCAGATTCCTGAACGAATGTTTCTTATAAACCAACATACATCGTAACTAGTGTAATCTGATTCTTGAGTGAACGAATCCAAGTTGATTCATTTTAGTGAATCAAAACATACCACGTAACCATTAATTTCCTGGTGACTTACATGCCCCTTCTCTTTTTTTAGTGAATCAAAAACACATCCAGTGTAGTCCAACTCTCAAAAGAATGATTCTTAGCAGCTGATTCTTTTATCAGAACCAGAAAGATTCAGTGTAACCAGTCCAATTCCCAAACAAATGATACATATAAACAGTTTTTTTGTAGCGATTTAAACATTTTCAAACCAACAAGTGTGATCCAACCCCCAAATAAAACGGTCTCTTCTAATCCGGTTTTTAGCAAATCGGTGTCGTCTGGTTTTCGAACAAATGACTCAGTGATCCAGCTCTTTTAGTGAACCAAAAAAGAGTTTGATTCATAAGCAACAGAATCTGCGTTGTTTGTTTTTAGTGAATCAGCGGAACCAGTATTGTATGATTCCTAACTGATTCCTAAAAGTCTCTTCTGAGCAGTGGATCAAAACAAAAATTTGCTACAGGTAACTTCAAGACTTAAATCAGAGAAATTACTGACTGATTGTTCATATGAGAGTCAGTAAATATGCAAAAAAAAGTATGCAAAAAATGTATAAATACATTTGTTGAAAATATAGTGAACACCAATTAATAGGTTGCATTTTTGAAAAGATAGTCATTAAGACATGAACACAACTTTTGCAAGAACAGTTTTTAATGTTTTTTTTTTTAATTCCTGAAGTGATCATTTGGCAATGCAATCACATTTTTTATGATCAAAAATGTATTCTTAACACGTAGTAAAAGAATCATTAAGGAATCAAAAGGTTGTTTAAAGGAATCAGAATTAAATTATTATTGTTAAATTAAACCATCCAGGGCAGCAACTACTAACCAGTTCTAGCGGCAGTGAGCAAACATTTTAGTCCCTTTACGAATCCGTTTTCCAAGTGGACCTTCCCAGCAATGTTGCTTTTTTGTCAGGCATTCGGTCCCCACATGGGCAGACAAACAAGATCACAGCCACACTGACCTGTGCTAACTGGACAATAGAGTCAGCCTTTCAGAGCAAGCCAGTGCTAATCTCTCCATGTGCCTGAAAGCTTGTCCAAACAAGGGGCGCTTTATTAAATCATAGTGCTATTGAAACATCATTCCCAAGTCTACAGGCATATAACATCATTTCTCGCTCCATAAGCACTGTTTAGTTGAGCTCTATATTTTTTCACCCACCCCATCATGCATCTCGACCTCCATCGGCGTCTGGGAGGAATAAATGAATCCCTGGATGCCTCATAAGATTGCCTCACTCCGCAGGTGACCCGAGGCCAGTATTGTGCAATTGAATTGATAAGGCAGCCGAGTGAAAGGGGCAAACGTTCAGCCGCATTGATGGCGCCAACGCACTCTGTGTCTAATACAGCTGCTGTTTTTACGAAATACCGCCACCTCGGGAGTCATTCATGTCTGGCAGTAATGCATCTCATCGTCTGCTGTCATTATTCACTGTTGTGTCTCCACACGGAGAGGTTTTAATGCTGTGCAGAGATAGTAATTCTTCCGTTTTCACGTAGAGCCCCATCTGCCACACGTTCTCATCGAAGATGGAGACATGACGCCGGAGGAATACGATGAGCATCTGAAAGGACGGAGCGACTACATAAAGGCCACCAAGAAGGACTGCAGCAATGAAAAGACCGTGAGTGAGACGGTGAATGAGGGAATACAGAAAACAGACACAACACCAGATACAAGGACGAAATATATCAAAACATTAGGACGCTTTTGTGGCGCTTTTTCAATATAATTGGTCAAATCTAGCAAAGGTTATTATATTGCAGCCAGGAACATAAACTGCACTGGAAGTGGTGATTATGTGAAATAATGTTCTCAAGATGTGTTTTTGTGACCGAGAGATTCATAAGCAAACCAGCATGTAATATAACAGATTAAGAATGATTTTGTTCACTGACAAGATGTACCAAAAACTATTTTTTATTGAACATAGAAATAGCAGTACTTTTAGATATATAAACCCAGAGGAACAAATAAATACAAATTAATGAAAACATTTGTTAATAAATAAATCAATGCGTAAATACAACTGATGGTAATATAATACAATTATTGTGATATTATTTTAATAATATTAATGTTGACAAATGTAATTATTAATCATAGTATTTATTCATTTTTTTGTGAATAAATTCAGTAACTTTTTTTTTGTGGTTTGGGTTTGATAAGAAGTTTTATACTTGTTTGTGTGATTATTAATACAGTAAAAAATAAAATATTTTAAATGTTATTGCCAATTAAGATAACAATTTTATATTTTTAAATACATTTTAAAATTTAATTTGTTCCTTTGATGCAAAACCAAAATTTAAGTAGTAAAGGCGTTTTTTATAGAAAGTTCCAAAGAATTTTCAATATTAAAGAAGATTATATAAAATAGGAGCTTTTGTAATAATATAAATATCTTTGCTGTCACTTTTGATAAATTTAATGGACCCTTGTGGAATAAAATTATTCAATTTTTTTAAAGATAAATTTCACTGACCCCAATGTTTTAAATGATAGGTCTTTCTGAACTTTTCCACACACCTCTCGGAGACTCTGTTAGATTAAGCCTAATGACACTCACACTAAAAAATCGAGTGTGAAATCAAATTTAGTTAGGTTATCCATTTAATGCAAAATCCCTTGACAATCCTTGCTAATCGTCGCTTCAGGAAGTAGTTACATTAAGAGGGAATGTCAGCGCAGATGCATGTTTCTCAGCAGCGCAAGGCTTCAGTAGCATCGTTAAGTGAGTGCTGCTCCTCAACAGGAGGGAGAGAACATTCAGCCCTAAAATCATCAGCAATGAATAGACGTTTCTATGGAAACCGTCAAAGGTCTTCAGCTGAGTATATAGTGTTTCTACGTACCGTGTAGCAAAATAAGGGTTAACCTCACCTCCTCAGGGATGTGTGCTCCTGCAATTAAACCTTTAGAGCACGAGCGGGGAATCCGCGAACCATAAAAGATTTTCAAAATTACGACCTTGTCTCATAGTTTCGCGTGCTCATGAGTGTCTGGCCCTATCAATCATTCACTAACGTGAGACACTGAATAACAGAAATGACAATGATCATTTATTCACCCAAGTTATTCCAAACTCGTATGGCTTTCTCTCTCCTGGTTGAACACAAAACGAGAAATTCGGACGAGTGTTGTGATCAGTTTTTATTCCATACAATAATCAAGCAGCTGATGGTTTCCGAATCTGAATTTGTAAAATAGTATAGAAATGATGCTATAATAATTTTGATTTAATAGAAGAAGCGTGTGTTTATGTAGAAGAAAGCTATTTCCTTCAAAAGGTTAATTTAGCAAGCGAGTCATGGAAACAGCTGATTTCTGAGAAGTAATTTAATGTAACTAATTGAGACGCGATGTAAAGTGGTTGAAATACGTGGCTAATTTGAAAGACTTTTTTTCAGAGCAGTTCACAATAGGCTAATTGGCATGCTTCAGAAGTGCCTGAAAGTTCTGTCAATTTCCGCTGAAAGTTCGCACTTAACCACCTTGCAATGAACTCTCAACCTTTCATTCACTTTTGCAGCAGTTTGCATACTCAACCATCAGGTTATTATTACTCTCAATCATTGTGAGGGTTTTTTTTTCTTCCCTTTTTCTCCTTTTCTTTCTTTCCTGGGTCATATTTCAATAAAAATAAGTCTCAGTTATAATTTTTGTACATATAATTTATGTAATTTATATTATAATAGTAAGATTTTGTGTGCATTTATGTTTTTCACAAACATCTATCTATCTATCTATCTATCTATCTATCTATCTATCTATCTATCTATCTATCTATCTATCTCATTTTTGGATACTATATAAAAGCATATAATACAAACACACACACACACACACACAATAAACTAAATTAATTACTATATATATATATATATATATATATATATAGTATTTGCTTTTCCATATTATGTCTGTATATACACAAAAAATTTATTGCGTGAATATAAATATAATTTTGCCTGAGCCTAGATGAGAATATGAAATTAAATATTTTAATTTTGCCTCAAATGTTTTGAAATAATTTAATATATATCAATTCTAAAATTAAGATAATTTTTTGTACTTCAGGTAGCTTTGTGTAGGTTTTGAAAAATATGGATAAATCATGTTGAATTGCTTAAGTACTTATAAATTAGTATTCATATTTTTTTTAGACTTTGTTCATGTTTTGCATGAGAATCTATATCTTTAGCGGTGTAAATAAGTCAGAATGCATGAAATAGCAATAGACATCCCCTTTAATGTTCCTTAAAATGGGTTTTACTGTCTTTAAGTGTAACGGCTAATTTTTCTGTTCATTTTGTTGTCAATGTGTCATGTTTTTGTGAGATTCACCAGCTTTTCAGTAACGGCTCTTCCACTGGCTGATGTGTGGTGTGTAGGTGGACATCGTTCGGAAGAGGCTCCATAAAGACATCCTCCACAACCCCGTGGTCATGCTGAACTTCTGCCCAGACCTCCGTTCGACGACCTCTGACCTGCGGAGCATTCAGGGGGAATTCATCTTCCTCATTGACCGCAGCGGAAGCATGAGTGGGGTCAACATCAATCGAGTTAAGGTGGGACGCCTGCGCTTCTGTGTTAAACTAACTCTGGCCCTCACTCCCAGTGCTTATTAACTTTTGATGACATCCTAATTTATTCAGCCGTTTAAAACCCCAAAGCGCGTCAGTCATGTTAATAACCATTAATGGAAAAGAGTTTTTATATACACACAGCAGCGCTTATTTAACACACAGATATTATTATTAAGTCCTTCAAGGAGCAATTCAACTGAAAATGTGAAAATGAAATTGCATTCACCCTCAGGCCATCCAAGATGTAACTTAGCTTGTTTCTTGATCAAAATAGATTTGGAAAAATGTAGCATTGCATGACTTGCAATGGATCTTCTGCAGTGAATGGGTGCCGTCAGAATAGGTTGATAAAAACATCATAATAATACGCAAGTAATCCACATCACTCCACAAATCCATGATATCAGCTTTTGAACTCATTCTGACGGCACCCATTCACTGCAGGTAATCATTAACAATTACGGCAGCATATATTTAATATTCTGATCTTAAAATGAGCAACATTCAGTATTTTGAGGTACTTTCTTGTAAGGAAGACCTGCAAAGTTCTTGGTTAAGATGGAGATGTCCCTGATTTAAGCTTACCTTGAAATTCGCGATGAGTTTTTTTGCTCTTTGATGGTTTCTATTATTGACTTGAAATTGTGTTACATGTAAATGGAACCGAGCGGAAGATTCTCATTTTTTCATTCCTGATTTAAATTTCCCTGACTAGAAAAAGGCTGTTAGAGTGATGCGAATCAGTGCGAATCCTTTTACTGATTAATTTATAATTTTTGCATGCGTTAATATTCCAGAAAATATACATTTGAAAAAATATAATTTGAAAAAATTAAATTCTGCAAAAGTTCAGTCTAGTTCAACAAGATGCATTGAAGCCTTGAAAAGATGCATTGAATTGAAAAAAAGTGACAGCATAATGTTAAAATGTTAAAAGACATTTATATTGTTAAAAAAAGGCTCAAATAAATGCTTGTTTTGAACATTATATTCAGTACAGACAGTTGAGTTTTCTACAAAAAATTAAGCCGCACATCTGTTTTGATGATGATAATTGCCTTTTGAGCAGCAAATCAGCAAATTAGCACGATGGATAATGTAACACTGAAGATTGGAGTAATTATGCAGAAATTTCAGCTCTGCATCACAGAAATAAATATATTTGTTAAAAACATATTCAAATAAAAAACACTAATTTTAAACTCTATTATTAAAAATCTTAAATTTCTCGTTGTATTTTTGCAGCCTTGATGAGCAAACTTTTGAATGGTAGAGTACGTGTTGAGATATTTTTTTTACCCGGGAATAAATACATAGTTATTTTTTATTTTAATAGTTTTTGCTGCATTACTTCACTGACCTCGATGCGGCTCATAGTTCTGAATCAAATCAGCCCGTTGAAGGGGTTTTCTGATGAAATAACCAGCTTGTTGCTCTGAATAGCTCAAGCAGCTAAGATAATTGAACTTGGTAAGTCTGCATGCTGAGATGTGAATGTGTGTGTGTGTGTGTGTGTGTGTCCTGTTGACGGGTCTCTGCAGCGTGACGCACGAGCCAGCGATGACTCACTGCAGTTTTGATTGAGGATCTTCCCCTTCTGACCACAAACACCAAACCGCTGTAATGTAAAGGCTCAGGTCACTCCAGCGATAATATCCTTCCCTGAATACCCTTGACCCTCAAGAAGATTTGTTCCATGCTGAAATGTCATATGTCCAGCATGATCTCTCCTGATCTGGAGAAAGAAAACAATAGGTGTATCTAATAACACTGAAAGGAATTGCTCATCCAGAAATGACCATTTTACTCACTCTCATGTAACACTAAAGAATTGTGCTGGTCATTTCTGCTATGCATTTAGGCCAAAATTTTTTTTTTGGTGAAAACGTATTTATCCTCAGACCATCTAAGAGGTAAATAATTTTTTTTTCTTTATCAGAACAGATCGCTACAATAGCTTTCATCAACGGAATGGGTGCCGTCAGAATTAGAGTCCAGACAGCTGATAAAAACATTACAATAATCCACAAACAATCAATGCAACTTTGAAAAAATATTTTTTTTTTATCATTTAGATCCATTTCATAAACCTGATAACTGATTCCCTGACGATATTTCAAAAACATTTTCAGTAAATGATTTCTCGAGCAAAAACACTTACATTTATATTATACTTCATGCATTTTGAGTTTTTTTTTTTTTTTTTTTTTTTTTAGCCACTATTTGTCATTTCTCACCGTGTCTCTTTCAATTTATGAGCAAGAGTTTCCCGCAGGTAGATTAGCTTTATTATTACAACAAAACTGGTGATTCGTTTTTTAATTAAGTCAAAACGTTAACAGACCTTATCATTGTGAATACTGTGAATATACTAGATATCTTCTTTAATAGGCTCATTCGTATTTACAAACTTAATTATAACCTCATGCTAATTACCCGGCGCTGTCAGTCTGTGGAGAAGCAGCATAATAAATGATATTTCTACTTTAGATGAGACAATATGGATGTCTGACAGGTATGATTGTGGTGTTCAATGAATGCTGCTACAAAGTTGTCTAATGGCTTCAGGTCTGCTGACAAAGATTGTTGGTTCAATCCAAACAAGACTGACACAGCTGAAATGCCACTGGTAATCGACCACCAGTCTAAACATTTTGGAAACAGGTCACCTTCTGCGTCTATAATTGTCACAGCACTTAACCCTGTAATTAAAGTTGAATGACAAAGCAAATGACTGTAATCTCTATAAGCACCTATAAAAAAAAAAATGATATAGAAGTACATCACAGAGTACTTTTACAATATTATTACACAACAAATATTTAAATTATTGCTGTCAAATGATTAATCGCATCCAAAATAAGTTTTTGCTTACATAATATATGTGAGTGTGTATGAATAAAATAATATACATATTTTTAATGAGCAATGCATAATCATTTCTGTTGATATCTTGCTTTTGTGTTCACAGGATGCAATGGTTGTGATTCTGAAAAGCCTTTTCCCAGCATGCTTATTCAACATAGTGGGTTTCGGATCCAAGTTCAAAACGCTGTTTGCTAGCAGTCAGAGCTACGATGAGGTTAGTCACCCGCAGGGACCCGCACTCACTGCCCTCATTAGATCAGCAGTCACTGTCCACAGGATCAATGCTTCTGTGTTTTTGCTGGGATCCAGCGGAAAAGGTCTGTTTTTTTTTTTTAATGAACGTGTAGTAGAGTTTCACACTGATTTTATCATTTAGAAAAAACACTGCAAAAATTCTTTTTTTTTTCCTCAGTATTTTTGTGTTGTTGTTTTTTTCAGCACAAATATCAGAATATTCCCGAATCAACAAAATATTTGATATGATTTAATTCATGTAGTTTGTCTTGTTTTCTGAAAAATGTAGGGAATTGAAGCGACTTTATGCTGAAAGCAAATCTTCCAGGGGGATAAGAAAAACAAACCCAAAAAGCATATTATTTTCTTAGTCTGTTGGCAGATGTTTATTTTTTTAGGAACAAAGTTGTTATCTTGCTTTTGGAGTATGCACTACAAGTGAAAAATATTCAAAAATATCTGAATTAATGAATCTGTCTATATATATATATATGCTGTTTTTCTATAACAAGCCTCATTTATTTCACAGGAGAGCTTGGCGTTGGCTTGTGAGCATGTGAAGAAGATCCGGGCTGACATGGGTGGCACAAACATACTGGCTCCTCTCAACTGGATCCTGCGGCAGCCCATGCAGAGAGGTCATCCTCGCCTGCTCTTCCTCCTGACCGACGGAGCTGTCGGTAACACGGGGAAAGTTATCGAGTTGCTCCGCAGCCACGCCAGGTTCACCAGGTCAGAGTTTGCTCATTCACGTTCGTGCATTTTCCAAAGCAAGTTACATTGCATTTAAGGTGTATATTTTTAATAGGTTCATGCATTCCCTGGGAATCGAACCACAACCTTGGCGTTGCAAGCGCTCTACAGCTATTGTATAATGTGCGGTTGTAATGTAATCTCAGATCATTCTTAGCGTCCATCAAATATGATTGCTCTGTGCAATTAAAAGGTTATCCTAAAGTATACATTTGAATATTTGGTGGGAATCGTTCATCAACTCAACTTTTTTTAAAAATTTAATTTTATATTTTACTAAACAGCACACATTGACTTCAACAAGCTCATGAAGCATTCGCTAAAGAGTTTGGAAGCCATCTCTTTTAGCAGAATGTCCATTACATTGAAAACGATAGAAAGTTCAACCAAAAACTCATACATGACAGGTTTGACTATATATTTGTTCTTACTAGAAATGTAAATATTGATTCAATTATAATACTTGTGAACAGTGTTTATTGATATACTAGAGTAGTAGTTACTATATATAATTTTTTATTCTATGTAGCTTTATTTATTTATTTCAGTTTTGGTAATAGTTGTACTTCAACTTCTTTTTATTTCAGAATAAGTAAAAAAATTGTTTATCAAATATTCTAATGTTTTTTAGCTTTATTTCAGTTTATGGAAGCCATTTTTACTAGATATAATTAGATAATAATAAAAGCACTGATCGTGACTCAGTTTGAATGGTTTTGGAAAAAATCTTCTCAAAGACATTTTTTTTTATATGTATAAACTGTTCATGTAATAAAATATGTTGTAAAATAGATAGATATATATACACGCACACATATATACATATATATTATGCATTTATTTTATAATAAAAGTTCCCTCTAAATTAAAGATTCTGTGTTGATCTAAACCTGCCCTTTCATTGTTATAGCATAAAATATATTTTAAGAAATGTTTCAGTGGAGTCCAATGTTGTTTGAACCCCAGAATATCTCAGGTTTGAAAAAACACCAAAGTGAGTGAATGATGACAGAACGATCATTTTTGAGTGAGCTAACTCTGCTGATTATGCTAAAGAGATAACAATTAATGATACTGAATAGCATTCCCTATCAAGAACAATCGTACCTCATACACGCTGCCATTTTAGTGCAAACCAGCTTCTGATCGCAATATGTTTTCATTTACACGGAACAGAGCAGCTTGGACAGTCTTGAAAAGATCCTGTTTTATTTAAAAAGCCACGAGCTTTCGGAACGATTCGCTGATTAAAAGAGTCGTAATTCAAATCTTCCATTTTTGGGTGAACTAATCCTTTAATATATCGTAGGTTCAAGGATACAGAGCTGCAGAACTATTCAGGTAATAAGATCATAATCAGATCAGCGCAGCCGCAAGCAAGAGTAAATTGATGTCTCTCCGTCTAATCCTTTTAGATCCGCACTAGCCACAACGCGGCTGGGATTCACAGGCTTTGTTTCCGCTCTCTGCCGCATCCGAGAGGCTTCCATCTCCCACCTCCAGTCCATTTATCACCTACAGAGACGTTCACCTCAGAGAAACATTTCTATTCTTTCCCGTCCTCTTAGAACAGACGCTACAATAGCTTTCTTTTTAAATGAATGGAGGAACCTGCGGGTTTTAAGAGTCGTTCCTGCAGTACAATAGACACGCGATGGCTGGGAAGTGAAGCTGTGGTGTAATTTACTGCCTTGAACAGCACTTGCCCTTCACAGAAGAACCAGAATAATCACAAATGTGTCTTGCTGCACATTTCTCTACTGTGAGGACACAACTAGGCTTTCTTTGCTTGTTAGGGAAGAATGTTTCTCGGTAAACTGATCTGATTGCTCGTCCACACTGTAGTAAATGGACAGATATGTTGTGTTTTCACGAATTAAAGCCTGCACTGAAGATCACTCGTCTTCAATTACTACTGTTTGCCTTCAGATACTGTTTTAAAGCTGAAATCTAGAGATTGTAAGAATTTTAAATATAGCTTCAATATATGAGCTTGGTTGCAAAACAATACGTCTTCATGCTGTACCTGATTTCATCCTTTTATGCGACATTTTACTGACGTTGTGCACATCGCAGAAGATTCAGCGACACGAAAAGTTGAGCTTGCATAGCTTGAAACAATTTTTATTCTGGTTTAGGTTAACTGCACATGCCAAATTCTGAGGAAATCCCAGAATGCAAGATCTCTGCAAACATTTACAATCAAGATTTAAGAGAATTTTTTATTTTGTATTCTTAAATTGTAGTTATAAAGATTTATATTTATTTTCTGATGCATAATTTATAAATAAATGCATAATTCATTTTTAAAAAATGTACCCAATACTCATGTAATGTGTGTGTATATATGTATATATGTATATGGATGTAGTAACTAGTAATAGTATGTATTTTTAATAATTATTTCTTTTTAATTTAATATATATTCACTTATTAATTAAATATTTAGGAATTGATTAAAATAAAATAAATCTAACAAAAAATTTACAGAATTCTAGTATGTACTATTTCAGTTTAATTTATTCAAATTCTTTATATCTGTATTAATGCATAATTCATTATAAAAAAAAACATTTAAAACATTATTTATAAAAAAATGTATACATAATATACAAAGATTGTTAATAATGTATTTTATATTGTGCTGCAACATTGTGTTGTTAGCTTAGCAACATCCTAAAGTGAAACTGTATTGATATCAGTCCTCTTAAACGAAGTTGGTTTGTTCGTCTATTTCCAGGTTTTATTAGGGACCAGTTTAGTCTGGTTTAAACCGCTTTTCAGGTGTAATCCTCGTTTGAAGACTATTTGTGCGCCGTATGCAGTTGCGGTCTATCTAGAACGTTCCTAAGCAGTCTGTTTCATTACGGATACTTCCTTAGAAGGCAGCTGCCTATGTAGGCGGCAGACATAAAGTCAGCTTTCTAGGCTGTTATACCATTTTACCATTTTATACCTGTATATATATTTTACTTGCTGAAGAAAATGTTATGCTTATTATTCTCATGGAATAAACAAAACAAATATGTTCCTTGCTGGCTTTCTGACGGCACACTTGTCCATCCCCGAATAAAATTCTGAAAATACAGGTGATATTGTCTGGCAGAGCGTCACCCAGCTGAGGTGCAGTTTCTTCGTGACGCCCTTCTGATGTTTTCACAGGCTCACCGCACCTGTCGTGTCTGTGTTTGTGTTTGCATCACTGCAGGTGTTACACGTTCGGGATAGGCCAGGGTGCGTGCCGGAGGCTGGTTTTAGGACTGGCCGCCGTCTCCAGAGGCACAGCTGAGTTCCTGGCAGAAGGAGAACGACTGCAGCCCAAGGTCCCTCATTTGCTCTGACATGTTTATCTTGCAGCGCGGCAGCCTGCTATTTCGAATGTCACCGCAAAGCAATTACAGCAGTCACGTAAATTGTGGAGTGTCCAAATGTATTAGCAATTAACAATTCGTTTTGTTTAGTCAAACATCAGGTAGGATAGTAATCGAAGCTGACAGCACGTGTTTTTTCGCTCTCACATCTATATAGTTTCCTTCTTTTATTTCTATAGACTCTGCTCTCTTGACTGAAGCACTAGATGGTGTTTGACCTGGTGGTTATTTGTGTCTTTGGCAGATGATTAAGTCTCTGAAGAAGTCCATGACTTCAGTGCTGACTGACATCTCCATTGAGTGGCTGTATCCAGAGACAAAGGAGATCCTGCTCTCTCCGGTCGGAGCGAGCTGTCTTTTCCCTGGTGACCGGCTGATCGGATACAGCGTGGTCTGTGATACCTCCAGATATCATTCCAACCCCAAATCAGTAAGCCATCGCTGCATCCATCTGCAATTATTATACTGTTTCTTTATATTATTGACATACTCTAATATTAGTATTGATAATTATATAACTATTGTGATAGTAGTGTTATAAAAGCATAGGTGCTATTTAGATACTACTAATTTAGTGTTATTTATAAATGTTTAATAAATCTATTTTTTATGCATTAATTATTAGTCATATGTTTTGTTGCATTATTAATATTATTTAGATAGTTGTTTGAAAATATACTGTCATTTCATATATCAAATACAATAGTAAATATGTAGTTATTATATTATTTTATATTACAATACTAACATTAATAAAAAGTAATATTAAAATCATTATTGTTTTAGAACTGTTTTATTATTATTTAGATATAATTTATTATTATTAATTAATATATTGTATTGTTGTATTAATGTATTATTAGTATGTAATTGTGCTGTTTTATTATTAATAATAGTTAATTAATAAAAATTTTACTATCAAATAACAACAACAAGGATTAATCTGGAATTATTAAACTATATTTTTATACTACTACTACTTCTACAAATTACTATTATTATTATAGTTGCTGTTTTCACATGATATTATACATGAATTTAACATGAATTATAATTACATCAAATATTCTCAATTATTCTAATTATTATTTACATAATGCTATTGTTATTATTTGAAAATATATTGTATTTTGATGCATTAATACAATGTCAAATATATACTAAAATACAGTCTGTAATCATTATGCTATATTTTAATACTACTATTATTAATTATAGCAATACTAATTATTATTTCGGAATTAATAATTTTATTATTTACATTTGTTATCTGACTACATTTTAATATATTGTAACATAGGCTTTTGTATGATAATGTTTTTTTGTATATAATTTTTGTTAACAAAAATATATATTTTAGAGCGAACAAAAAGCTCTCAGACATCTTTACGCTGCTGTAACAGGATAAACGGAGGCGGTACAGCATGATGCGTTCCAACGAGTCGGCCAGTTCAGTTTTCTATCACTCTCAAGAGGAGGATGCTGGGAAGGTTTCCTCTGACGGTCAGGGGCCACACAGGGACAATCAAGTCTGCTCGCTGTTTGACAGTTGCCAGGAGACCATGTCTGAGAGCAGTCCAGTTGCCACGGAGCAAGACATTATGGGTAAAGTACAGCCCTATACAGAGTAAACGTGTATTTAAAAAAAGTCGTCTATCCATCTTTGGATAAACCTTTCCTGATGTATTCATGAAGTCAACAAACATTACGATAAATTTTTTTTTAACACAGGATCTGACATAGCCACCTCTCCGCGAAGACGTGCTTACAGCACCAATCAGATTGTAGACTACAACCCCATGAAGAAGGCCTACACACCCAGTGACCCCAGCTCAGTGGTGGGCAAAAACCCTCTTAGAAGAGCAAAAGTCCAGGAACTCATTGGACAGACACATCCTGACCACGGAGCTCAGTGGAAAATGGACTACCAGGTTGGTAAACACTAAATCTTAAAGGCCGGGACACACCAAGCTGATGCTAACCAACTAGTGGCGAAGTTGTCACCCTTTCGTTTGCAGCGTCGGTTAAAAAAGCTGTGCTTGCGTGAACCGGAACAGAGACATACGAGATAGACACAGCTATATGAAACGTAAACAAAGAAGCACTTGCGTGCCATTTTGAATATCAGTAACATTGATAACTTTCTTCATTTCATGTGATTCATGTGATACGTTATGATGCTTATATCTCGTAACATTAAAACAATCTTCTAGTTAGGATAAACCGATTGCCTAGAATGAATCAGATTTCCCAACATTAAATACAACATGAAAGCAATAGAACTGTTTAAAGATGAAGTGATTCTCTAGAGTGAATCAGATTTCTCAGCACTACATACAACATGAAAGCTGTTTAAGATAGAACTGTTTACGATGAACAGAATCATTTGAATAAATCAGATTTTTCCCATGAAACATAAAGTATGAAGGCTAGAATAATGTTTAGAAAGAACTGGTTCACTAGAATGAATCACATTTCCCAACACAACATGCAGTATAAAAGAGAAAGTACCATTTAAGATGAACTGATTCACTACAATGAATCAGATTTTCCAACATTACATACAACATGAAAGCTGTTTAAAATAGATCTGTTTAAGATTAACAGAATCATTTGAATGAATAAGATTTCCCAATGCGACATACAGTATGAAAGACAAAGAACCAGTTAAAGTGAACTGATTCACTAGAATGAATCACATTTCCCAACACTACACACAGTATGAAAGAGAAAGAACCATTTTAGATGAACTGATTCAATAGAATGAATCAGATTTCCCAATAAGACATAAAGGAGAGAGTGATTTGTTCAGAATGAAATGATTCACTAGAATAGATCAGATTGTCCCCATTATTCTATAGATTTCCCCATTATAAGAATCATTTCAGATGAACCAGTTTAACTGAAAAAGAATCAGACTTCCCAGTACCATATGAGAGAACTGTTCAGAATGAACCGATTCACCAGAATATAAATATAAAATATTACTTGTATATTTGTATCACAATATGAAAGAGATAAAATAATTTGGGACGAAACACCTCTCTATAATTAATTATTTCCCAATACCACATACAAGAGAGAAACCAGAATAGTATAAAATATGGTGATTCATAAGCATAATGTGTCTTTTTTTATGAATGATAATATTCTACAATACATATTCTGACTAAGCAATAAACATCACAACTTGGATATAATCAGTAAACATGTCTGTAATCCCCTTTGTGATTGTGTGTGTTGACACAAAGCAGACGGCTTCTATTTAGGAAGTTGTTGTTTTCTTCAGAAGAGATGTCTGTAGGCAGCCTTCGCCGTGCCATCTGCTATAGCCCAAGCATCTGCTACGATATGAAAAGAGCTGCATGGATTCATCTGTTTGTTCCAAAGGGTTATTTGAACTCATTTCTGAGCTCTGTGATGAGAATGTAATTCAATCTTCTTACCGCCACATCCACATAAATAGAGTTTAGATCGCACAGCCAGGGGAGGATGAATTACAGTTCCCTGGACGATTAAGCAATGGAAGAATGTGCATAAAGGAAATATGTTTTCAGCTGAAATGTAAATGCACCTTTGGATTCCAGTGGGAGAAAAAAAAGGTTGGCGGCTGTCACAGAAGATGTGCCGGTATTTGAACGGGGCCGAAATAATGAGGCCAAAAATATCCCAGACCTAGAGACAAATTAGGATGTAATCAAGACCTTTGTGACTGATAACGATGGTCGTACTCATTTCATGCATGACAGTTGACTTGAATGGCCGAGGAAAACCCTCTCCATTCACATCAGGCCTCCTGAGGAGACTCAAGGATGCTTTTATGCTCATTGTATGCCAGCTTTCCTAATAGACTAAATTACATTTCTAGCAGTTTTGTAATTTTAACTATTTAGTAAAAGCATTGCTTTTTTCGTCCATGTTGGTATTATTATTATATTATTTTCTGAAATGCATAAAATACATATTAAATTGTTCTATTAAATATGTATCTAATACACATTAAATTATTTAGTTTATTTAATAATACATTTTATTTATTTAGATTATACCATAGTATACAGTAATTTGAGCTAAATAATATAAACCATTAAATATGTACTAAAATATTAACATATTTAAATTATATAAACTTAAAAAAATTTAAATAAATATTATAATTATTAGATTTATTTTAGTTGCCTGTAACATTATTTTTAATCAAAATACGCTTCATGTGAAGTTAAACTGGTATTCAAAATAAAATAAATTACTAAAATATTATTATTTAGTATCCAAAAATTGACAAATTTAAATAATAAACTAAATATATTTGTTAAAAATATATATATTTAATATATTAAATATATATTAAATTTTTATATATATTTTTTTGAGTAATTGCTCATTACTTAGCATGCTGACTGACAAAATAATAACACATCCTCTATTTATCACTCTTCATCCCAAATTCAATGAGTTCAGTGAAATTGCTGACACCCTGCTAAGAGACATATTGAACATCCAGACACTTGTGTTCATTGTCCAGGGCACAATTAGTTCTGACAACTGTGACAAAACCCTTGATGGCCACGATAAAATTTCCAATGTCACGCTCTTTGAAAGGAGAGAAGATATCAATAGTCCGAGCGACACTCAGCACCGCAAGCAATTGCCCGTGGAAATCTTATCAAAAAGGGACTGAGAAATATTACAGATTAGCTATGGCAATAACAAGTCCTTGATTTCCCCTTAATGCATGCAATAATGACTTTGATGGTCCTTATTAGCTCAGCAGGCATCAATTTTTCATGAACCAAACTGCCATTAGACCCAAGTGAACAGAGAGCCATGGCTGGAGAAGCTGGCAAAGTTACGCAGACTCGAAGAATAACTGTGTTCATAAACTCCCTCTACATGAGGTAGAATAAATTAGTTTTCCATTTATGCTGCCTTCATACTGGAAAGTACAACAAAAAACCACATAGAAACACATTTAGACTTGTTAACGTCAGCACCATTACTGTGGCATTATGATAGTTCTTTAGATCAGGAAACAAACAATAAACAGTCTAAACTGTACTAATGCCATGTCCGTACATTGATGGGTAAAAGATTTTTTCAGGTGCAGGTTTGCACATATGAGTTAACTGTCAAAAATTAAATGTGTATTAAATTATATTATATTAAATGCTCTTAATTTGTACTTTTTATTATTTTATTCTTGATTTAAAATCAAAAAATATTTTTCTGTTATATAGTTTATATGTTTCAAAATATTAATTACTAGTAAAAATGTTTGTAATCATTTATTTTTATTAATTTAATTTCTGAAGAATCATGTGACACAATAGGTAATTTTTACATATTGCATTTTGAAATATATTAAAATAGTAAACAGTACATTAAAACTGCAGTAATATTTCAACGTAATATTTCAACGTCTACATCAAAAGTGCCATGAACTAGGTAATTGAAGTACAGTGGCACCGCAGAGTGAACAGAAGCACTAATGAACTGTTGCTCTTATTTCCATCAGCCACAGCTGGCCAGCCTCTGTGCCACATCCTCAAGAGGACGTCCCATAACTGCTCACAAACCTCCAGCGCTGCAACCCGAGGGTCTCCAGGGGGAATCTAGGGTGGATCAGACCCATCCCGGCCCAGCTGTGGAAGACTGCTCCAGGTCTTCAACTGATAGTCCTTCTTTAGGCAGCACCGGCGATGCAGGTCGGTCCTTCACTACAGTCGTAAAGTACGAGAACAAAGATATCGGTTTTTGAATAATAACCTTAGTGTTGCTTGAGTTCAGAGTCAAGCCGGCTTTTAACACTGTAATTTAAATACCCATAATCAGCTGCACAGTGTGGGCGTAGAGGCACTTAACATTATTCACTGACTGAGAAACTACTAAATCTGATAATCAGTTGTAGTTGTAAAAACGGTTCTTTATAAAAAATTTTATTCTATAGTGAATATGAATTTTTCTTCTTACTGCTCTAAACACTTTTTATCAGCTCCTCACTTTTTGTGAGGAGTAAAAACTCCACAAGCTAGGGGTGATAATATCCATCTGTCTATTGAAGGTCGCATTGACGTTTGTACATAAACTCCAAGCATTCAAACTGGTATGTGCATGGAATTTTGAAAATTTTGATTGGATTTTTGCTGTCTTAA
The DNA here is from genome assembly GCF_018831695.1 of Puntigrus tetrazona. Classification (NCBI taxonomy): domain Eukaryota; kingdom Metazoa; phylum Chordata; class Actinopteri; order Cypriniformes; family Cyprinidae; genus Puntigrus; species Puntigrus tetrazona. The sequence goes on along the minus strand of NC_056721.1, from coordinate 17,887,186 downwards.
AATTTAACTTCATATAAATTCAGCGGTCAAAAATGTTGGTAGGATCATCCAGATAATCGGAATCAGGTGTTCCAATCAATTCCAGTGTGGAACTGTGATAGGATGCCACCTGTGCAACAAATCCAGTCGTGAAATTTTCTCACTCCTAAATATTCCACAGTCAACTATCAGCTGTATTACAAGAACGTGGAAGCATTTGGGAACGACAGCAACTCAGCCAAGAAGTGGTAGGCCACGTAAACTGCATCTAAGCAATGCAAAGCGTCAGATGCAGTAGTATAAAGCACGCCACCACTGGACTCTAGAGCAGTTGAGATGCATTCTCTGGAGTGACGAATCATGCTTCTCCATCTGGCAATCTGATGGATGAGTCTGAGATTGGAGGTTGCTAGGAGAATGGTACTTGTCAGACTGCATCGTACCAAGCATAAAGTTTAGTGGAGAGGGAATTATGGTGTGGGGTTGTTTTTCAGGAGCTGGGTTTGGCCCCTTAGTTCCAGTGAAAGGAACTCTGAATGCTTCAGCATACCAAGATATTTTGGACAATTCCATACTCCCCACTTTGTGGGAATAGTTTGGAGCTGACCCCTTCTTCTTCCAACATGACTGTGCTCCAGTGCACAAAGCAAGATCCGTAAAGACATGGATGACAGAGTCTGGTGTGGATGACCTTGACTGGCCTGCACAAAGTCCTGACTGCAACCTGACAGAACACCTTTGGGATGAATTAGGGCAGAGAGTGAAAGCCAGGCCTTCTCGTACAACATCAGAGTGTGAACTCACAAATGCGCTTCTGGAAGAATGGTCAGAAATTTCTCAAAACACCTAAACCTTGTGGACAGCCATCCCAGAAAAGTTAAAGCTGTTATAGCTTCAAAGGTTGGACCAACGTCATATTGAACCCTATGGATTAGGAATGAGATGTCATTTAAGTTTATATGTGAGTCAGGGCAGGTGAGCGAATACGTTGTATATGAGCATAGGTTATAGATGAGCAGCACTGTTATTGATTTAATACTGGTGTTTTATGTACTGTACTATAAAGTCTCTCAATTCATAACTTTTAAAGCACCACCATCAAAACACAGCTTATGTAACCAATCCACAGTATTCAACAATAAATTTCAAGACTGTCAGACTTCAAATTGCCTGCTGTGAGCAATTTTCCTGTCATTATTCATAATCTGCAGGTCTGTTTTTATTGCGAATATCAGCTAATAGTTTTGTGCGATAAAAGATATTTAACCTAATTGCCTGTCAGTTACCATATTACACAGCTGCATGTTCTCAGATTCAAACATCCTACTCTTTTTCAGCACCATGAGAGTTGCATTTTTAAGATGTGTCAAGTCTGAAGCAATATAAAAAAAAAATATATTAAAATTTTTAAAAACCTTATAGGGGTAGTTTAATCAAGAATAAAAGGTCTGTCATTAATTACTCACACTCATGCTGTTCCAAACCTTACTGTAAGAACTTAATTCATATTTTTGATAATCTTGTAGCTTCACATAATTAAGGTTGAAGCATTGATGTCACAAGGACTATTTTAACAATGTCCTTACTACCTTTCTAGGCCTTGAATGTGGTAGTTGCGTTGCTGTCTATGCAGGCTCAGATTTAATTAAAAGCTCTCAGATTTAATTAAAAATATATGAATTTATGTTCCAAAAATAAACAAAGGTCTTACAATTTAAAATTTTGGGGGTGAACTATTCCTTTAAGGTTTCTAGCCCCCTCTAGCTGTTTTTCAACATATCTTAAAAATATCCTAAAAATGGCACTTCAACAGAATCTATTGTACCTTTATACAGTTATACAAGGCTCCTTTAAATTGCTCCTATTATGGGTAATGATAAGTTCATATTGTAATTTTAGGAGTCCCCAACATCAGATTGACATGCATGCAAGGTCAGAAAACATTGTCTTCTAATATGCATTTATTTTTACCTTATTTGCTCTATGACTCTCCCACAGTTTACTCAACGATCCATTTTTCCAAACCCTTCCTTTGCGAGGCGCTAATCAGCGGGGATTGTTTGTTTGGTTTAATTTTAATTTCATCATGCCTGTAATGCCTGACAAAGCAATGTCTGTGAGGAAAGTGCTGCTTTGTGTACAGAGTTACCAAGGAAACCGGTATTTTTACAGCTCCAAAAGTGGCACCTAGTGACCAAGAATGAATTAGCCTTTTCATTCAGACCAACCCCAAAAGACCAATAAGTGGGCAGGCAATATACTAATGATTCATGTTGACGTGAACAAGAATTGGCTTTACAAAATGGCGCACTTTAAGCAGCCCAACAACTGATTTAAAAAATATTAAACCTCTGCCATTTTAACTTGTCAGTATACACTCAGGGAACTGGTTTCTGATGTTTTCATCAGGAAATGCATCTGTTAATATTATGCTTACCTTCTATTTGTTTTTGAACAGATGGCTACACACATCAGCTTTGCGAAGTCGAAACGCCCCAGGATCCTCATGCGCCAGAATTCAAGGCCAGTCACGGAAGGGGAGATTGCAAAGCGGTCATATCAGGACTGCTGTGCGGGAAGCCCATGAGATGGGAGGTGGCCTTTGACATCCAGCCTTACCTGAAAGGCAGAGAACGGGAGGAGAAAGTTCATGAGGACCTCTGGAATGAAACCTTCCATCACCTGGCGGCACGCTCCATTATTCAAGACTTTGAACACATGGCAGATAAAGAGTGTGAGATTGAGCATGGTAAGATCCAACTATCAAATATTAAAGGAGTCATATGATGTTGGTAAAAATAACATTACTTTTGTATTTCGTGTAATGCAATATGTTTATATGGTTTAAGGTAATAAAAAACACATTATTTTCCACATATTGTACATAACAGGTTGATTCGTACAAAGCTCATCATTCCAAAAAAGCAAGGTGTGCTCTGAACGGGCGATTATCCAGTCTGTTTGGCGGAAATGTTATGCCCCTTACCCTAACGTGTTGCTGTGTTCTGGTGCTACGACACAAAAACAATAAAAGCCATTATAAATGAGGCATTTGTTGCATCCAGGGGTGACATAATTACTCATTATCATGTCTTTTTACACATCACGTTGCATCACGCGTCATAAACATAACACTAAGACAACAACAAGACTTACTTTACTTACCGCTCAAACCTCGAGTCTGAAAAGTAAGTAGCAGGTTGTTAAGATATGAAAATGTAACCTACTTAAAGGTTGTGAGTCAGAAGTGCCAGACTGTCCTTGCAGAGTTGGAATCACCCCAATTAATCACAGATTTTAGGTTATGTTGAATAATAGTTATATGCCTTCATTCTTTGCATAACAATTTGGGTGGTGTTTGAAAATAAATCCACACTGTGATGTAGAAAAGTGTGGGAGTATTTAAACAAGTAATTTATACCTTTTGTAAAGAATATATTTTTGTAACTTTATATATGCAGTAACAGCTTGTAACCCTCCAAAGAGAAAGGAAAACTTTAAACCCCATCATATGACCTCTTTAAACATCCAACTTGCTTGAATATCTGACCAAATCCCTTTATGTCATGTCTCCAGGTTCTGGGAGAAGGTACCAGCTTTACGCCATCCACACGAGCAAAGCCTGCAACATCTTGAGCAAATACACAGCGTTTGTACCTATCGATCTGGACAGCAATGAATATTTACCCACCTGCATTGAGTACAGCCATCCCGGTAGGTCATTCTTCTAATTCATCTCTCAAGGCCTGGCAGTTGCAATCATTACGTCAAAGATACTCTTCTCAAGAAAAAGAAAACAAGAAGGAGCACAGGGAAACAGATGAAGCAGTTGCTCCTGGCTTAAGCACACAATTAGATTATTGTAATGACTCCTTGTGTATTTGTTTATCTCCAGGGGAGGATCATAAACGAAGTTCGCATTGCAGTTCTCGTTCTGGAAGCAGGAAGAACCGTGGTTACTCTGTGGGTCTGGGTCGCTCGCAGTCAGGGGGTTTGCCTGGGCAAGAAGATGCAGCTCTAGGCTACAGTAAGATTGATGACAAAGTACTGACAGTTGGCTTGTTTACAAGTGTGGAGCTAAAAACTGATAGATCATGAAAGACTTTTTATATTGCATGAAAGAGACTAAAGCTTTCATTTCTTCTGGCTGAAAGTCTGTGGCAGATGCTAGAAACATTTGGTGAACAGTTATCAGATTTGGTACTCTTATTGAGGAGAGTCTCGACTTTTATCATACCACATTTAGTCATTTTGCAGACGCTTTTATTTTTTTTAGATACCAGTTTTAAACTCTCTTGTGCTGGTCAGAGTTCAAGCAGTAGTTAGGCTTTAAGTCAGACTATCTGATATATAAAACTGCTTAAATTAATTAACATGTTTGATGGTGAGAATGCCACACAGGAAGTGATATTTTGTTTTCCAATTGGTCTATTGAATGCATTGAATTGCCACAGTTTAAATGTCAAAGAAATGCTCAAAAACTTCAAATATATGAAATATGTATAGCTTTTGAGGAATTTTAAAGTACAAATGCACTTGGATGCGATTCCTCAATGCTAGTTTAATGGCAAAAAGACTTCTGCACTCTAAAATTCTTTTTCGCTCTATAGACGTAGACGGTTCATCCCAATCCCCCTGCAAAACACCCTCATCCTCCAGCTGGGAACGATGCAGCTCTTCTGAAGGTACTTTTCTCTAACTGTTTACATTCACTTGGTTGCTTCGGTTATTACAGTCTCGCAGGTGTTCAAGGATGTCAAACAAACACAGCAGCATTAATCACTCAGTTTGTAGCTGCTGAATTCATTAATTAGATTTGACCTAGAGGAGCACGGGCGGGTTTGTTGAGTGCTCTTTGCCTTGGAGTTCAGTGTGTTTGTTTACGTGTGTGCTGGGCCACAAAAATCATCAGAAACCAACCTGCTCTCTCTTTCAGCCTCTCAAAGGAGTCCGTCTGTGACCCCCGACCACTCGCAGAGATCAGTCGAGAGCCTTTTCTCCGCCAGGTGGGTGCAGATCGAGCAAACAACATCCACAAATCAAGTTACACTATTAAAGACACTGTAATTCAAAGAACACAAATGAATAATTCAGCAGTTTGCATCATTCCTGCGCCGTTGTTTTAAATCATGAGTCGAATTTGCATTTTGATTGCTTTTGGTAGTCTGTTGGGTGCATGTAATGAGTTCAACTCTCAAAGACAGACATTCATTAGTCATTAAAAAAAGTAGACTGACAAATTACGTCAAATTTGTGCAGGTATTCGGGCTATTTTGCAACCATTTTGCTGTGAAGTACATAATGCTTTGTTACAATTAATGAATCAGTGTGACAGTTATCTTCTGGCAAGTGCTTGCTCGCTTGACGTCAAAGGGTTTGCTATTAGCATTTTCCTTAAAAAGAAATTGTTCTTGAGTTTAAGTGAAATGAAGGATACTTCAGTGTGGAAATTAAAGGGTGATAGTGACAAAACACTGTTTTAGTTTTAAATAGCACTTGGCTTTAAGAAACACTGATCTCATACACAAAGGGTGAAGTAACTGCCCAGTAAAGACTGTATCACAGAATACTGTAGGCTTAGCTCATGAATATTAATTAGGACATGCACCAATGGTTTTACACAATATAAATACGTAAATAGTTTGTAATGTATTAATGTTTGATAACTAATTGGTTCAAATCCTAATCCCATCCCAAAGTGCGTAAAACCAAAATGTAAAACAAAAGACAAACGGCACTCCAGACACCAAAATAAACATTTCCCTTTCGTGTCTAGAATCTCTTTCACAGTTTTGCCTCTCGCTGTCACTTTAAATGTCAGCCGAACTAATGACCAAAATGTGAGGAGCGGCACTATCAGGGATGTGTACACACCCCGCAAATTAAAGGATGTGAAGGGGCAGATTTCAGAAAAAGCACTTTAGACGTGTCTGTGCATTTAATGACGACAGCGAGGCACCGGAGTAAAAGGTGTTGTTTCTTTTTACCTCTAGCAAGCTGAGCCTGAGCAAGACACGTCTCCTGACCAAAGCAGCCAGGGGCTTTATGAGCCGGTCGCAGAGCAAAATGAGCAACTCAGTGGGAGAGAACGAAAATGACAACAAGGACTACATCCCTCTGGTTTCTATCGCCATGTTCTGCTACAAGAAATTAAAATTGCACCTCTTAACTTTTACTTTTTAATGCATGTTTTATACACACACACATATATATATATATATATATATATATATATATATATATATATATATATATATATATATATATATATATATATATACTTTATGAGAGATATTGTGTATGTGTGTATATCATTTTTTTATATATATTTATTTAATAAGTATTTATAATATATTTATATACATGGATTATCCTATACATGGACAGTATTGTAAGATTCATTATATACACACATATATTTATGTGTATTTGTTGCTTATATATGTGTTACAATTAGATGTGTACATATAGATATATATAGATATATATGTAAATACACAAATACACACAATTTTCCTCACTGTGGAAGTAAATGAGATTCATGTTGTTCATGTTGACTTCAAAAGGTCAGCATAAAAAAATGCTTGACAAACTTGAACTGGTTGGTAATGACGTTATTGCGTGTATTGCATCAAACCCGCCTCTTAAACCCACCTCCTATAAATAGCCGGTCAATACTCTCCCCCCACACAAAGCTAGTCTTTTTTGTATAGTGAGTAATAGATCTGTTGACCTTTAACAAGCACCGATCAATATCTCATGATCGCTAAGTCTGGTTAAATGAGATGTACTATTTGAGTAGACTATATGGGTCATGGCAATTACTCAAAGTAAATGGTGATGAGGAGTAACGAAATCAGCAGGGCGTATATTTAAGGCTAATGTAATTGACGATGCCTAAAGACCTTAAATGGCTCATTCAAGTTCCGTCTCTGAGCTTGTTTATATGTTTAAGCACTGATTAAGTAGACATTATGGTTTCTACTTCCCGTTGCAGGTGTCATTGCAGCTGTCCTGTGGTGCGTTTATGTTGGACAGTGCCTTGTGTGACGCCATCAACGTACCCATGGACAAGCTGAAATGGACGTCTCCCTTCACCAGCCACAGAATCAGCCTTACCCACGTGTCCCACTCCGTCTCCCGGCGCTCCGAGAGCCTGGAGGTCCACCGCGGCTCCTCGCCTCCTCCGAAAGACTCAGACTTGAACTCCGAATGCGAGGAGCTGGTGTCCTGCACGTCTTCAACCTCATTCCAGGCCCGAAGCCCTCGGGTAGAAAGCGAGCCGTCGCTGCTGAGCGGCTTCTCTTCGCTGTCGACCGAAGCCCCGCCGTCGCCTATCAATTCTTTGTATGACAGCGGACGGGGGTCAGAGTCTGAAATTGCAGACTCGCTCCTGCCGGGTTCGCCAGGGGTCCTGCAAAGGGCAATGCAAGACCCAGAGGGCATGGTATGGGCGACTGCGGTTGCTCTGGCCTGGCTGGAACACAGTTCAGCCAGTTATTTCATAGAGTGGGAGCTGATCGCGGCTAAAGCCAGCATGTGGCTAGATGAACAGATCGTCCCTGAGGGCCGAGACCTGGCGTCGGTCAAAGCCGCGGCCAATCAGCTCTTCATCATCCTCAGACACTGGGACGAGAACCTGCAGCTCAACATGCTCTGCTACAACCCCAACAGCATGTGAGGCTTGATAGGCCAAGGACGAAACTTCAAACTATGCGAAACGAGGGTTTTACTCGCCTTGGGTTGTTTTAATGTTTATTCTGTGGGTTTCGTTTTAGTTTTATGACTAGAAATCGTGCCAGTATTTCATCTGCTCGAAGGCCAGAAACATACTCTGCACAGGTGCGTAGACGCCAATGTAGTGCGAGCTTAATATTGCATATATGTAACTTGATTTCTTGCATTAATGTAGCAGTAACAAATCTTTAAAAGACTGTATCTGTCTCACTTTGGAAAAAAATATTACAGGAAGTCAAAAAAATGAATCACAGTTGTGAGGAAAGTTGTAATTATAAGTAGTACTGTTAAATGGTTAACCGTGATTAATTGCGTCCAAAATAAAAGTTAATATATGAGTGTGTTGTGTATTATGTATGTATAAATACACACACATGAACTGTATATATATTTTTTAACATTAACATGTCTATATTTATGTTCATATAACTTATAAATAAATACATTAAATATATAAAATAACATATACCTCTAAAATATATAACTGCATATTTATATATACATAAATATACACAGTACACATACATGATGTAAACATAAAGTTTTATTTTGGATGCGATTAAACACGATTAATCATTTGGCAGCACTAGTTATGAGTATTACAATTTTTATTACAATTTCATGTCTGTTAACTTTTATTTTGAAATTTTAATTTTGAAATTTGAAAAATGTTTGCATTTTTTTATTTTAGTAATTTTTCTTCTAATTCTAATCTTACTATTTAAATTTAATTCATGAACAAATGTTTTAAAGGTTTTTAGTTAACGATAATTAAGAAACAGTCACAATTGTGCGATAAAATTACTTAAGATTAATTCAAAGTTAAGAGAAACAAAGTTGCAATTGCGCGACAATAATTATATCAAAATGATCGGATATTGTTTCAGTTATGAATAAAAGAGTCAGAATTGTAAAAGAAAATGATACAATTACAAGAAATAAACTCACAATTGCATTCTGAGAAGGAAACGGGCTTGTGTACAAACTTCAGTAATTGAGGGAAAATATTGTTTTATTGTTTAATCTTTGTTACATGAACTCAATAAGTGTTTTATTTATTTGGAAGTAACTGCGAGTAAACGGGTGCAATAGCACCCCTTGTGGCAACATTGACAATGTACCTCGGACAAGCTGACTGTGAATTTCGAGTTAGCATGCTGTAGCTAGAAGTGTTTGCGTTCACATATTTGCGTAGAGTATATTCCGGGCCAAACACCACTCCAAAAAATTTGCATGTCTTTGCAAGATTGTTCGTATTTTTATCTCGTCTCTGAAATAATGATGTGCGTACGGTTTAATAAACTGTCTGGTTGCTGCTTTGAAAGATTTTGTACCATAAACATTAATCGTACGAAGCCTTATAGTGACTTGTTGATTAGTTGGCGTGGTCGACTGCTACTGTATACGTGGCATTTCAGGTTGTTTTAGCTGTCAGAGGATCCGGTGACTTATAAGATGCAGATACGTGTATAACATCATGCAATGTACATTCGTTTGCCTTTACGATCGTTTAAGATGTCAAATCGTCGCTGGAACGGCACTTTCGATTGCTTCAAGTGCTCTCCAGTCTTAAGTGCCTAACCCTGCAGAACTTTCCGGACTGTTGATATGAACGTTGTACTGTTACTGCAATGAGTAATTAATTTTTGCTTTTTCATTTCGCTGATTATATTTATTGCCTGTGTATGTATTATTATAGTACTTGATTGATGTCAGTTTGTACAGAATTCTAAAAGATCGGCTGTAAATATATGTTTTAAAAAGTAGCCTAAAATACAGAAGCTAGTGTATCTCTTGTTATATCGCACTGGTTTATTTTATTATCATACGTATTACTCCTCAGGTATTGCTCTTGAGTACTGTTGTCTAAGTAGATAAATGAGTGGTTTGTGGAAAGATCTTTCTTCTCAAGGTTCTTTTCAGATCCAACCTCTCTTACGCTCTTGTGATGGTGGCACCTGGTTTGTGAAAAGTGCATTACGTCAGTCAGTTGTACTTTGTACTTAAGTGTCGAATTCTCTTCAAGTCATGTGTACTTGCTAGTGCAATGCTGGACTGTGTAACTGCATGTAATAAAGTTAATTGGATGACAAATTGGGTCTCTTTACTTCCACCAAATAATGTAAAATCATTAGAAATCTGTCTCCATTCGCTCTGACTGTGATTTGCACCCACAATATTATTGGATTTCATTAGGTTTTGGTGTGAACTGATTGTTTGAGCTGTCAATAATAGTCACTGTGTTTTATGCAAATATGCAATATGTAATAACGATGCAGTCCAGTCTAGCAACTTCCATCAATTTAAAGGAATGAGCCAAAAATTACTTTCGGACATAATATTTTCACCTTCATGTTGTTCTAAACAGGGTTATTTTAGTGAACTAAAACTTAATCCATGAAAAGTTACTTATTAACATTATTTACTTATTAAATAAGCTTAAATCTATATTATTTCAGCTAGTTGCCAATGCAACATTTCTCATTTTTATGTAAATTGAAAATTACACGAACATAAAAAACAATAAAACTAATTCAATTAATAATTAAATAAAAACTCTATAATTAAATAAAAGCTATACCTTGATGATATTAAACTAACACCGGTCATTTTTATAAAAAAAAAAACGCTAACCAAATGGTCCCATTGACTTCTATAACATGAACAAAGAGGGAGCTGTTTGGAGTCTGTTTTACGTGCATTTTTTAAAATACACACAATTTTTGGATGAAATATTCCTTTAAAATTCATCTTTATTATATTGACTGTCTTAGACTGGATGCTTCTGACAAATGCAGGTTGTGGAGCTGCATTGTAGAGCTTTTTTTCACTTTTTGTCGTGCCTCTAACCTCACCAAAGGCAATACTTTTTGCAGCCAGTAGATGTTGCACCACACTTTCAAAATCAAGAAAGAAAGGGTGCTGTTTTTGTCAGATTGCCGCATTTACAAACCGTACGACAGCTTGTTTCTGCTCTGTTCTCTCTCTTTCTCTCAGTTACACTTTGTATAGTTTAAGCCTATTAGTCAGGCATTCATCGGGGAATTACGCTGCAGCTATAGCTGTCATCATGTTTGTGCAACTCAAAACAATGAAATCTAGTGTCCCTTTGTTACTTGTGAAATCTCTCTTTCATGAGTCATGTCTGTCCTGCAGCGTACACCACCATTTAATTATATCAGTTACCACTCTGCGCAGTAAAAATGGCTTCAGGCATAAAGTCAGTATCAAAGAGAAGATTTTAATAGCTTGCTTTTGATGATGCTGATAATGCAAGATGGCTAAAGTGTGAAAGGGATGTAATTAGGGTTGGGTTAATCAGCAATTAATGAAAGATAGACAAATACCAAAAAACTGTTGTATGATTTTGGATACTGTTGTCTATTAACAAAATATTGTATGCAGTGCGGTCTCTAAACTTTTGAGGGTCCTGAGCAAAAGTCCTATTAGTGTTTTCATTGATGTAATATATCAAAAAGCATTCAAGTCAAGTCACCTTTATTTATATAGCACTTTTAACAATATTGTGCAGCTTCACAGTATCAAAAAGGAAAACAGTGTGTCAGTAATGTGAAAGGACAATAGTAAACACACTCGGTTTTCAGTTAAATTTAATTGAAATCACACTCCCAACTCTTTCAGGACCACTATCGTCAAAATGATTGACACTTAGCATACAGTTTGGTTTGGCGGTATGATTCTGTTCTTGGCAAAAACTCCCAGCCTATCCTTGCAGCCTGTCATGAATGAGCAGAGAGAGAGAGCAGCAATAATAACTCCCTTATGGTAAACAGAACAGAACAAAGCAGATATCATTAATGTACTTAATGATAAGTGTAACACATTATTCAAAATAAAAGGAGTCTGAGACAATGAGGAACATCTTAAAGTCATGTCCTGAGTGTGGCGAAAGGAGGAGTTGGGGATGGAGGAGGGTCATTTGCTCGATGCAGAGCAAGTGAAAGTAATAATACTAAATAGAGCTTGTAGAAATACACTGATAGGTGTTATAATAATATAGGTGGATGTTATCTTTAGAGAGTTAGCCGCAACCACATTTCACAGCAAAACCCACCCCAATGCTACTTAAAGTAGCTCAGTTGCATCCCCTGGTGAAAATCGCATTCTGGGGGATAAAATACATATTTGTGGTGGGGTTCCCCTTATAAAATTTTAATTCCAGGGAATAAATATCACATATTTGGGGTCACTTTACCCCAGGACATGAAAAACAACCTGTGCCAACAGTGTTGGAAAAACTGCGGACTTGGCAATACTAGCTTGACTCGAGTGACATGCCATAATTATCACTATATGCTTAATTTCTGTCATTATTTACTCGCCATCATGTTGTTCCAAACCCGTAAGACCTTCATTCATCTTTGGAACACAAATTAAGATTTCTTTGGTGAAATCCAAGAGCTTTCTGGTCCTGCATAGACAGCAACGCAACTGATGCGTTCCGAGGTCCGGAAACGTAAAACACATGGTTCAAACATAATTTTACAAAACTGCATGAAAACATTTTGTCTTCAAAGAAAACAAGCATAACGACTACCTTGAATAACGAGTACGTCTGCGCGTATGCATGTGTGTGTGATGCTGCTGATTTAGAATTCACATACACTGAGCCTTGTTTACAGTGAGAGTCGTGGTACTCTTGATAATGGTGGAATATACTTGGCCGAGTTTCACTCTCGGATCATGCACACAGAAAGCTAGCTGGGAAACATTGTCTCAATGTTGTATCATTATATTTCTTGGGGGGAGTTGTGATGTAATCAGTTATTTTCCAAATACTACAAAACTGTCAATGAAACGATTAAGGACATTGAAGTTTCCTCCAGGCTGCTCATGAGAAATTAGTAAATTAATTCTACTTTGTATTTTTTCCCTTTTTCTCCATATTTTCTCCCTCTACTGGGTATTATCGCAGTGTCACGAACCTGCTGCATCATGTAATGAGACCTGTAGTTGGTTGTGCGTGAGGACTGAGGAAATTTAATTATGCTAATGTCTGTAGACTATTCGAGCAAACATGCTAATGGAAAACCATTATGACTGTAAATGCAAGGCTGGGAGAAAACAATAATCACTGCAAGAATCAAACAGCCACTGACCACAAAGATCTGACCACAAAGATTACACACTGGCATCTCATTTCCCATTTATGTATCACATGTTCCTCAAGAAATTCCATTAAAGACTAAATTTACTTATATTATGAATACTTATATTACAGACTTTCACTCCACAAAATGTTAATTGACGGACCAGAGTGGTGTGGATTAATTGTGATGTTTTTATCAGCAGTTTGTACTCTTATTCTGACGGCACCCATTCAGATCCTTTGGTGAGCAACTGATATAAAGCTAAATTTCTCCAACTCTGTTCTCAACTTGTCTACATCTTAGATTGCCTGAAGGGGAGTCAAACTATTGAGGTGGCCATATATTTAACAAAAAGTAATTATTGGAGTACATTTTAAGAAAACGCAATTTTAGTACTTCGAAAATGTGAAAATTGCTTTGAAGGAAATCCTACACTCTTGTTAGTATACAGGAAGTTAGATTTACTGCATTCATCAAACATTCATCAGCTGTGCATTATCATCAATAAACCACTGATCCCAGAAAGTAGGAGTATGTCACCGACGGGAACTTTTGAAGTGTTATACTGATAGTCCCACTTGTATTACCCAACACTTTCACATGAGCGGCTACAGAGCTGACGGAGTCACCCTTGTGCTTCATTACAGATATTCTTCTCTTACGTAAAGTCTCTTATTTAGAAAGGGTTCATTGTGTGGAATGGGTGCGCACTCAGCTTGACTTCTTTCACACTTTTGCACACACTGTTTTTAATCAGCAGCGAGGTGTTATTTGATGTTTTGATAATGATTGCCGAGCATAAGGGGCAAAGATAAAACTGGAGCGGAATTGTAATGACAGGTCTGTAGTTAGCACATAAGAAATTAGAGACCGTACTTTTACACTGCACAAAAACAAGAGATATTTTATGCCGTATTGAGCTTGTTTCTATGGCAACTATAAGCATTGTCAAGCAGGCCTTGAGTAACGTACTTGACATAAGAACTAAAAAATGAAAAGAAAGTCATAGACTTATTAGCGGTGCATCACTGGTACTATTGCCCATACTTATTTTATTGAAGAATATATATATATATATATATATATATATATATATATATATATATATAAATATACATACATACATAACACAGCTGTAAGTAAATTAAAACATCCTGAAAAACTTTAAAGCTTAAAGTGCACTGTGTATAAATATTGTCTCTCAAAAGAACTTAAGAACTTAAACTAAACTAATTGATTCTTGACCATTATGTGCCTCTTTTGGAGCTTTTTTGAAGCTGTTTCACCAGTAAGGCTGTACACAAAGCAGCACCGTACTCACAAACACTGCTTTATCAGGCATTGCAGGCATGAAAATGAGACCAATCGACCAATCACAGCAGATCTGTGTCTCGCAAAGGAGGGGCTTGGAAAAATGAATCGCTGAGCAAATAAGATAAAAATAAATTAAGTATTGAGACAAAGTGTTTTTTGACCTTGCCTGCATGTCAACCTGTTGTTGGCGACTCCCAAAACCAAAATATGAACCTTTGATTATCCTTAACGTGGTGTCACACATGTGGACTCCTTTGTTGTTGTTTTTGTCTTGTGCCATGTGTGCCCTACCTTCCTGTTCCTGTTAATTGTATCATTGTCTTCAGGTGTGTCTTGTTAATTTAGTCAATTACTTTGTGTATTTATTCCCCATGTGTTTCAGTTCAGTTTGACTGATCGTAGTCGTTAATATGTGTGGTTTATGTTCTGCCTGCCTATTTGCAAGGATATTGTAGCTTAAATGATTTATGTTTGTAGCATTCTCGTTTAGCGCTCCTCTCTCGCAAACCAGTATGATTGAAATATCAGTTGCTTTTTAATTATTATAAACCTTTAGGTTTTCTTCTATTTTAATTTGATTTTAATTTTAATTTTCAATTTTTTTTTTTTAAATGATCCTTATTTTTATGCATATATACACATGATTATATTTAGTTAACAGTTTTATTATTTATAAACCCTGCATGATAACACTAGCCTATAGGCCTGTTTCTCAAAAATCTCATGTTTTAGCCCAGCAAGATCAAGCTAAGTTTCTTATAGCATTGAACAAGTTACATTAAGTTTCCTTCAAGGGTCAGTCAAAAGTGAACTGAGACGGATCACTCTGAAAAGCCATAACTGATTATGGACAGTATTTTGGGCACTGCTGTCATGGCTGACGATAAAATCAATGGCTGACGAGTTGTGACCTACTTCACTGACATTAGCGCTGCCTTCTGATCTCTAGCGATCAAACATAAGTCTTCTTATCTTCCATACGTTGCCATCAAACATTAGTTCATTCAAAATTGAATTAATTAAACTGCTAATAGCAGCTCGTCAGCCATCTTGGTCCATAAATGGCAGCTTGCTTGTTCTTTTCAACGACTGATGACGTCACTGAAACGTTTTGGTTTTTCCAAAAACATGGCATTATTAAATGTCATTTTAACCCTATTAATTCCCGTTAGGTGAAGCTCAATTAGAGGAAATTCTCTCAGTGGGTTCCTCAGCATGACAATGCGAGTAATCTCAAAGCAGCTTTCGTTTTGGACCCTTGTGTTCGTCGGGGGATCAGAGAGAAGCTTTAGCTCTTAATTAGCCGCAGTAGTTTCAGCGGATGCCTCAACCGAGGGACATACGCAGGGCTTTAATGATGTCCAACAAGTTTGTTCCCACTGGAGTCCAGGGCTGATGAATAGCTGCAAACCAGGACTTCATTAAAGGACTGAGTTTGATTAAAAAGAAAAGCCTCAGAGGATACAATCCTGCCCTAAATGACTATCAGTCAGTCCACCTTCAGACCTGTAAATGGCAGTATTGGCAGAATTCATACTCTTAGTTATAAGCTTCAGCTCCACCTTTGAAACTCTAACTGCACTGGAGAATTAAGTAGTGCTCTAAAGTTAATTTTTAAGACGTAGGTAAAGTTTTCAAGTCTGTGGGACATACATAAATAACTTTGAACGTGACCGAAAAGTGAGTCCATAATGTATAATAATGCTTCCTCCAGTCCTCTCACACAACATATTTGTTTAAAACAGTTCGGGACTGTGTTTGAATCATAATCTGTGAATATTTCTCTCTTGATTCAGACGAGACAACTTTTTAGAAAGCAACAGAGGTCTTGTTTTATAGATAGAAGCAATGATCTAAAGTAAAAAAAAACGCCTTAATGATGAATTTGCTTTTGATAAACACAGCTTTTCACTTTACAAGATGTCTATTATGGATAATAATAACTGGCGGCACCCATTCACTCCTATTTTTGAGTGAGTGATAAGAAACATATCCCTGAGATTATTACATCCCTGCTTAACTGAAATACATAACAGGCAGCGATTCATACTTAAAACATTGGTAAATGCAGGAAGGATTGCAATGCGATACATTATTCATAATGTTATTCTGTCTCCATTCTGTCACAGAAGGAGTTTTGGTTTCTTATTGCTGTTGCCTCTGGCTTGCTTAGTTGGGGACGCTTAATTTCTAGCGATGATTGTCGATTTGATTATGAAGATCTTAAACTGAGCCGATCTAGACACCGACGTCGCTGCATTCAATAATGAAACGCCATTGGCTGATTGTTCAGTCGTGTCATTATACATTACTGACACTGTTCAGCGCTTTGACACAATATGTATTGTTAAAAGCTCTATATAAATAAGGGTGACTGATTGATAATAAAGCAAGCCGTTTCCTTGCGTGGCTGGGATAACGATTGCCATGGGTCTGTTTGTTGTAAGTGGCAAAATCCTTTTACACTTTATGAAGCTACAGAAGATCTGACCCTTCTAAACAGCTCATTTAGACTTTGAAGAGTTATTCAGTCTAATAAGAGAGCGTGGATTAGGCCGTGCTGTATGGAGTGGGTGGTGTTTTTTGAGCTCCATGTAACGTTTAACAAAAATATACTAGCAAACAGCATTATCTCTAAATGGATATGCTATTGAAATTTTTATCTTGTTTCTAGGCAACCATTTCATGTGCTAGAGCTAAAGCCTTTTTGAGTAACTCTTTGAAGAGCCCTTTTCTATGTCTCGAGTCTTTGTGGAAACATTCGCATGGGTTATGACCCCAATGAAATGGAGATATTTTATTTGCCCATTTGATCCAAAGGACATTTTGATCAAGCAGTCATATAATAGTGATGTAATTTGAGGTGAAAAGTTGTGAACCACAGATAAAGTGCAATTTCGCTTACATGGAGGATTTGTTTCAGATTAAACCGTACCGTTTTCTCGTCTGCCTTTTATAGATTTTTTTAGTGGCCAGCTGAAACAAACCCCTTAGGTTAAGAAAACTTTTTCAGTTAACGTTATATCTTTCTAAAGATAAAAAAATCAGTTGAAAAAACAGGATGTAATGGTTAGGTATGTTTTAAACCCAACAGCCGGCTTTAAGCTCCTGCTCAGGACCAGCTTAATCCAACTCATGATCAATATCACGAGTAATACCATGCTTCAAAATATGCCTAGAGAGTATTGTGAGGTTTTTTTTGTTGTTATTGATGATTCTGTCATCATTTATTCAACCTCAAGTTATTCCAACCTTGTAAGAGTTTTGTTCTTCTGTTGGGCACAAAAGAAGATATTTTAAAGAACGTTGGTCCGTAAAAGTTTACGGAAACCATTGACTTCCATAGTATGGAAAATACAATAGAAATCAATGGCTTATGTCAAGTGGAGGTTGAGTAAATGAGTTTTCATTTTTGGGTGAATTATCCTTTTAACTTTAGGGTTTGTATTCACACATGTATGACCTTCTGAAGACGATCCTCACCTCTTTTTTAAAAATAAATCATGGACTCAAAATACTTACCCTCATGCTGTTCCAAACATGTATAAACACAAAAGAAATACGTATATTTTCATACGTATTTACTTGCCATAATATTTATAAATTTCATGAATGAAGACTGCAACATAAAACTAAAATACCATAAAAGTGGCTCCTGAAATAATATGACAGCTTTGTATGAAGATGTTAATACTGACACCAGCTCTAGATCTTCTCACTGAGAAGCAGGGGTGTCTGATTCATTAGTGAATCATTTCTGTTGAATCAAGTCTTTTGAGTCAGACACTTCATCCGATTTACACAATTCTGAATGAACCATTCTCTTGTGATTATGAGTCCACTGGAAGAAGAGTAACAAATTCAATTTCTGTTTGTCCGTTCAACATGCACAAAGCTATCAACTTCAAATTCAGTATAACATAACACTTGATTAAGCTTTGTATAGAGTTTGTCTTTTTTTGCAGTCTTAAGGCCTCGGTCTCCATTTGCAAATGCATTGAAAGGAGCGACCAGAATTCAGAAATCAAGTGTTCAGCCGAAGAAGCTTGAAGCTTGACGTTTTGAGAGATTCTTTTTATTTTCGTGTGCAACACGATCAGATGGTTGAGGAATGGTTTGTGGGCGGTTTGTGGGTGTGCCGCCTGAGGCTGAGACTAGCTCCAGGTCTGCTAAGTAGCGAAACTGTAAAACTAAATATCTGAACCATACTGAATAAAATGAGGGCATATTTGTTTATCATGTATTTAAGTTTTACACTGTAGTTTTCAGGTAATGCATAACTATAAGGGTTCTTTCCAGCTACCCCATATTTAAATAACAGCCTGTCTGTATCTGTGAAGCCTGTTTTTCAATTGTCTCTCGTGAGCCTGAGCTGTGGCAGTGCATTAACACAGATGAATGTCTGACTGATCAGATGGGCCACAGGCAGGTGGCAGCTCTAAATTAATCATGTTGGACTCACAAATGAATACATCGGGCTTTGCTCCTGCAGTAGCTGAGGATCAAGTGTCAGTAAAATATGCTTTTCAAGAATGCTTCATGATATTTGATAGACTATTATTCATTTAGCAGTCTGATTGTGTTTATTGTAGACAATGCAAGAAAACACAAGATGTCTGAAGGGGAGTTTCCAGTCAGCTGTAAATGATTGATGCAGTTTGTTGTTGCAGGTGTTAGATGATACTACTGCTTACCGTTTGGATAAAATGTGAACTTCTTATTTAAAGTCTTTTTGTTAAAAATGATTCACAGAAACGCTTTATGGTTATAAAAACAAGTGCGCTGAAATGTAATACAAAAATGCTCATTAAGTATGTGCAGGAAAAATAATTATGTCTTTATTTAATGCATTGCCCTAGTAAAAATAACATATTTATTTGACAAATAACTCGACCTACTGATTTCAATTGAACTTCCACAATGCACATTTCTCATTAATAAGCCTAAAGTGCATTTTAATGAGGATCGTGTAATATCGTTTAAAATGCAAAATATTTAAAGTGTACCTAAAGTATACTTGCAAAAGTATACTTTAGACACAAAAAAATATACTAGACAAGTATGTCTCTAACTGGACTTAACTGGAATTAAAAACAAAAATACAAAATAATTTTTTCCAGTTTATCATTGAAGTATATCGATTCAGTACACTAATAGTACAATTACAGGGCATTTTATTGAGAACTATGTATTTGTAATATACTTAGCATGAAATAAATGTATTTCAAATACATGTAATTATACTTATACTTTTTTATTAAGTAAATATAATCATTCAAAATGAGTTTATTTTAGTTTTAGCAGTTAACGGCATTTCACCAGATCGCTCGAATGCTATTGGCTGTGCTTCCATCAGCCTCGGCGACAAAGAAAAATCACTTTACAAAACATTTTAAAATCAAAACCCATAGTCGCAAATATAGGACACAATTATTTTGGGGCCATACATAATTCTAATCACCTTATGTGCGAGACTTTCGTTTCATTAGCAGCTGTTGGGAAATAATGAGTAGAATAGCAAAGTAAATGGCAAACTGTTTGCACTACAAATCAGTGCGTTCATAATTAAGATAACACATTAAAATCTGATGCTTATGGCACAAAAGACACAAAGATGCCATGACGCCAAACCTCCTCGCGAAAGAGGCAAGTGCTTTTTAGGATCAACTAAACGCTGGATTTTCAAAAGTATGTAAGATATAAAAATTTTGTGGCACAGACTTTTACATGCTGGTCTGTTACTGTGGCTGGTTGTTTGACATGTCAGTCAAATGGCCTCATTGGCGGACCTTGGCCAGTGAACGTTGCCATGAATTTCAGACCTTCAGCTGCTCTTATGGGAATAGTAAACTGGATACAAAAACAAAAATGAAATTCATTCATTCTAATTCACATTTTTGCATAGGTTGGTTGGTTGGCGAGAACTGGACTTAGCCGACGTATAGTCTGCAGTAGCATACAGAGTGTAGCAGGTGCTGTGTGAAAAAGAAATGTGGTGAGCACCATGGCAACTAACAAGGTCACAGCGGGCAAAAAATAAGAGGGAAATGGTACCACTTCAGGCATCCACAGCAGGATGAACAGCACGAATAAGAGACATGAGGTGCAGACATGGGCTGAACAGAAGATAAAGAGTCAAAGAGCAGGGGTTTTGACCTGAACAGCAAATCACAGTCAATCACAGAAGACAGCGGATAAAAAAGGGAACAGTATTTCAGATAGGAGCGCCGAGCTTCCCTCTAAGAGCTGCGTTGGTTTTAGAACAAGAGGAACTAAAGATACAGATGTCAGAGACTCTGTAGCAAACTGCAGTTTCATGTGATTCTCATCTTAGCTCGGCAAGTTGGTGCAGCTCCAAAGTGGCAAACAGGTTTACGGCATGCAGACCTGCGGGTAGGCGGAAAGAGTTTGCAAAAAGCCATCTGAGAAAACTAAAGCCGATACAAAAGTTGAGCTCTTTGGCCTGAAAATGAAAAGTATCAAGCGCAGCATGTAGTCGACAGTTAGGTAACACTATCCTAAATAGTGGCAGCATTTATTGTCCGATTTTAAACAGCGGTATTGAAAAGTCTGTATGGTCTTTAATCCTCTAGAACAAGTTTCACTCAGCACATCGATTCGAGACGATCCACTTTCCAGCAGGACAATGACCTGAAGGACAAAGAAAAAAAATAATAGAAGAATAGCCTGGAAAAAAGAGCTCAGAATCTTATTGAAAATCTGCTGCATGACCTGAACACTGCTGTCCACTGGATCTCTGTGTATAATTTGGCTGGAGCAAATTTGTTTAAAAAAATGGGCAAGAAATGAGTAGAGCTCATACAGATTTTTCCGAAAAGATCATCATACAGTTCTATATTCTATATTCAAATTATGTGTGTGTATGTATTATTTTCTTGGGGTACATTTGCTAATAATATACATAATATATGCATATTTATATCGATTTTATTCATTTATTTACTGTTAATAAAATATTTATAAATAAAATGATGTCTTACATTCTGGCCCCACAAAAATAATTAAAATTGCAAAATAAATAAATGAAATAAATACATAGGCTACATACATAATTTAATTATTACTATTAAAATGTATTTTATGAAAAAAAAATGTCATCATTATTTGGGATGCTACTTTGAAACTGCTTCGAAAAACTAGACAACCTTAATGGGTCTTGACTTATTTGAACAGCAGCATTTATAAGATACGCAAAAAAGCATATTTATGAAACATTTTACAGTTGAAACTTTCTTAATTTTTAGATTTCATGTCATTCGAGAGCCAATTTGTGACAAATAGCATTCATTAACATAAAAACGTTGTATAATATATGCTGAGCTCACTGAGGGCAATGGTGTATATTTACAATTATCTAAAAGAAAATGCATAAAGTTGCCTACCAACAAACTTACAATCACGAATGCACCTATGCTTTCTTAAAATACTGCCTCTGTAGGCAGCAGACTAGGTTTTGCAATAACTTATATCTCCCAAATGCCCTGTCAGTGTTCAGATTTGTAAATAGCAGCTCCACAGCAAAGACTTTCATGACCTTTTCTCATGACAAACTCTGACTCTAGGGCTGTAAACTTTTTTGGTAGAGCAAAATTACATAACAAAAGACCTTTATATAACACACGACTGCGCAAGGAAACGGAGAAACGCATCTGGCTCTAGCATGACAACATTACGGTATCCGTCACGGAAAGTCAAAATAAAGACACGGAGGCTGAAAAGTCACTGTCGCTCACGGAAAACATGTCTGCGAGACGCATGCTTCATGCTTTGTGTGGGAGACTCACTGAGCCATGATAAAAAAAATAAACACGGCCTCATCTTCTTCCCAGCACAGGCGGCCTCTGAAGCGTGAGAGGCTGTGGGGTTACTATGGCAACAGTGCTGGCAATCCATGTTTTGCTGCCCTGTTTCACAGCTATCATGCCAAGAGTATGTCAGCATGTGTTATCAGAGGATCCGAGGGGACGGAGTGACAAACACACACTGATTTTCCAGAAATGTGTGCATTAAATGCACATGAAGCAGAGGTGAGCGCAGATGAGGAGTCCTTTACGGTTGAGTGAATAGAATAGTAATATCTGAACACTGTTGAGTTGTTTTTTCATTGTTTTCATTGTCATTTAGGACAGGAACCATGCGGTGGAACGTAAATGACTTATAATTCGTCCGTTGCTAAGAAAACTCAGGTGTTGCTAGGTAGGAGTTATTTACTAAATTAAATTAAATTACTAAACTGAATTGGTTTGGGGTGTGTATATATGTATGTATTTATTTAGTTTTTTTTATTTGCTATCATTTCTGTAAAAAAAACATATTATTTCTAAATAAAAAAAAAAAATTTGTAATTGAAGTATGCCCAATAAAACATTATACGATACAATAAAATATTGTTTCAGTTTTTTTATTTAAAACCTATGTTTTTGAAGTTTCTTTGCAATTAATTGTGAAATTTACTAGCAAACTGAACATTTTTTTGCTATTACTTAGCATTTACTTTAAAATATTTTATTTACATATTTTAATTGTAATTTTAGTTTAAATTGCACTAATTTCGAAATGTCTTTATTAGTAGTAAATTTAGTATGTAGTCACTATTTCACTATACAGTAAACTGGTCTTTAATAAAAATGAAATAATTATTTGTTAAAGCTTCTTTGACCTTTCAACTCGATTTTTTTCATACTCTTTCTTAAGTTCTTTTCCCTCAGTATGTGTTTTTCAGAGACTCATTAGTGTCCGTGACATCCCTGACTTTGATCTGAACGATAAGCTTGACACGGACTCTCCTAATGATTGTTGATTGAGTTGTGAATCAGATCTAATTATGACACGGCGTATGTGCTGATGGGAGTGACTCACCCTTTTACTGCCTTTAAAAAAATACCTCTCGAATTGAATCAGGGATCCATGAAGCCACTGGACATAATGAATTAAATTCTTCTTTCATTCTCTGCCTGCACTATTGCTAAAACACGTGTCTCCCAAAGCCAATTACAGCCACATACTGTGCGCTCTTCAAAGATGAAGCCTGTTTTCGTCCTAATGATGATGAGCTGAGGCTCTTACAGGTTTCTCTAGGAACAAATGACTTTTGACTTACTGTCCGTAATTCTCAGATTCACAGTTTCCGGGCAATCTCACCTGTGTGACTGTGTGTAAGTAATATTTTGAAATATTTCTGTGCAAAACGACTCGGTTATATAGATTAAAGAAGACAGGGTTATTATGTCAGGTTTCAATCAAGCACATATAGAAGCATTAGTGTGAATCAATGGACCTTCTGTCTGAACAAATGCAATCTTGCCTGCTCATAAATTGCTCAACCTCTGACATCTAAAATAATTTTCAGCTTGGATTTTGAAATAAATTTTGTTTTGGCTTCATAGTTTTAACCCTTACGAGGCTATCACATTTGGAGAATTTTAGCCTTAATAGTAGATTAGATGAATTACAATAAATTTGTGCAAGATTTTTATCAAGCGCCCACCAAATACATATAAACCCACTATTAAAGTTCAGTCCATAACTCATCCCATAGTATTTTTGCTATATGAATGATGAATGGTGTGCTTTTTACTTTCGGGGGTAATTAAATTTCAAAATGCTAATCAGTGTGTTTCAAGAAACCAATTAAATGTGATGGAAATAATCTGTTTCACATTCATTTTTATTGCCATAGAGCAAAGATGCATGAAATCTGAAACAATACCGTCTTGGCTTTAGCGAAGAAACAGCTTTTAAGCTCATCTCGAACCAATAGCATTATCTGTTTCTTAAGTATATTGCTGAAGATGCCAACCCTGACATGTTTTTTCCTGTTATTTTCAGCCAAACAGTTTTCCCATGTCAAGATGTCCCGCGGCTTGGTGTCACATCGGTGCCTGGTTATAGTTCAAACGGGCACATTTGCAAATATCTGACATTACAATTGGATCATTGACATTTTACCATTTTAAAGAAGCGCAGAGGTGAGCAAACGTTCTGTAGAGTGGGCGGAGAGCGTTTAACTGCGCAACCCTCTCAGAGGCAAATGGGAAAATGATGATTTTTATCACAATAGCAATCTAGTCATCGTGCGATGACCTGCTCTGTTGTTGGAAATGCATCAAGGAGAATTAATGATAAGACAGGAGCATCGTTCTCAAGCCTCCTACGGATCACTGCCAACACAAGCGGTGCGCTAACTAGGACAACTTCCCTTCTCAGCACACATTTCCATAGCAACCATTGTGGAACTTTCAGATAAACATGGTCCCAAAGCGAAATCAGTCTTTTACTGTAATTAGTGGCATGATGCCTTGCAACCAAGCAGAATTTAACCTTTACATAAGTACCTGATAGTGAAAGATATATGGCAGTTAAGTAAACGGCAAGTCTCCAGAGAGCAAAAAATGTACTTCATGTGGACTCTTTAAAGTTGTTCGAGAAACAGTTTACTCACCCTCATGTTGCTAAACCTATGATTTTCTTCCTTCTGAAGAAGGTGAAGATGAAAAGCCATTCATGATGCTGCAGAGATCTGAAATAATAATAAAAAGGTAGGCCTAATGCTTAAAAGCACCATAAATGTATAATCCATGTGAACTAAATGCTATATTTTCTATTTTTACATCATGCTATTGCTTTAAACTCTTAAGACCCAAGATATTTTTTCATCTTTACAATGTTTAGAGCAATTAAAAATTATGTTAAAAAATGAGCAAAACATATTTCATCCATAAGTTATGCTACGTCCACAGATGAGGACATCAAAACTAAAAAAAATAAAAACAAATAAAAAGACAGAAATAAACATACATAGGCAAAAGCAATTGATTTTTAAATTCATCAATACGTTTTTAATTTTCATGCTTTTTTTTTTTACCAAAATATGATTCTCAACTAAGTTATAGCAGAATGATTTGATGATTTGATATACCATTTTTCTCTTTGCACAATGTGTATAAAATGGTCATAAACAGGTTTTCTCATCATGTACACTTCATCTATAATTTGTAATAAGTCTAATTTACATAGTTCTAATTTACGTGTTTTTGGGGCAACATGTAATTAAAAAAGAAGTGTAATAATAGGAGTAATAAGACTTTCATAATAATAATATATAATATTTCATACAATACTAAAATGTAATTCATTTCCCTGTTCATTTGCAATAAGCAAGCTAGTCCCAGTGTCCTCTTGAGGTGTCTCTGAGTCTCAGAGAAATTCCCTAAAATATAATGTCCACATGGGGATGCAGAGGTCAAGTCGATATTAACAGAAAAACCTACTCTTCAGCAAAGCTCCAAGATGGAGGACAAAGTCATGCAAACTACAAAAATGGCCGACAGCATTTGATACTGTCGAGATGGTGAAACGCTAGACTAAAAGACGTTTGTCAGTATAGTGTACACCACAGTCAAAATAAATCGCAAAACTGTTGGTTTTGCTTCTGGTTCTCCGTTAAACTTTTTATTTATTTTATTTACACATAAATACCTACATGAAACATGAATCCGTAATGTGATATGTCCGTTTTAATCTTCAAGTCCTTCAACTTTTTTTATTCAACTGAGCTTCATATATAAAATTACAATATTTTATCAGTGCAACACCTTATGTGAATCAATTGATTTATGTGAGGTGGTGAATTTGAAAAATCACATAGTATGAGAAAATCAAGCAAAAAATATCTACACAAAATCTAGACACAGAATCTAGAAAATTGCACACATGTCATATGAGTATTTTTCATTTTAGAGCTTAAAGGAATAGTTCGCCCCAAAAATTTAAATCCTGTCATCATTCACTCGCCCTCGAGTGGTTTCAAACCTGTATGAATTTCGTTGTTCTGCGCAGAACAGCTGGTTACAAACTTTCTTCAAAATATCCTCCTTTGTATTCGGCAGAACAACGAAATTCATACAGGTTTGAAACCACTCGAGGGCGAGTGAATGATGACAGGATTTTCCTTTCTGGGCGAACTATTCCTTTAACAGCCCAAGTAATTGATTCTAGTGGAAAAGAAAACAATTCAAACGACATAAAGGTGAGTAAGAGTGGGATTTAGTTTTTTTTTTTAAGATATAGTGACACAGTTAGCAAAGCACAACAACAAAAGATTTCACCCGAACCGTGTGGCTCTCGAGAACGGTAGCATTTGGAGCTCGCCAGCTTAAGTGGGGAATAATAAAACACATGGCTTTGATGCAAAGCTGTTTTATTTGCATAGAGAAAAGGCACCAATTGGGGCTTTTGCTCACATCGCTGCTCCAGGACAACGCAGAGCGCATCTGTTGCCATGGAAGCACTGCTGTGTGTACAGAGTGGACAGAATAGTGAAGGAGAAGCAGATCCACGCTCTGCTCTGCATCATCTGCTGGATCTCTAATGAGATGCCAGCACACCATAACACATTTTTTGCCCCCTGTTTTTGTCCCTAGATGTATATTCTTTTTCTGTTATTCTTCAATAGGTGCTGTGAGGTGCACTGCAATGTAATTAATTAAGTGGGTCAAAACGGATGCCCATTTTCCAAAAGTTCTTTAGGATCATTATGAAAAGTCTGTAACTTTACTTTGGTTAAAAAATATAAAAGGTAAAAAACCTTTACCCTGTCAAGATCAGCTCTGTTTTTGTCAAGCCATTCTAGACCATGTAGCTTTAAATGCTAATTAACTCTGCTGACCCCGCCCTCTCTTCCGTGGAGTGACGAGCAGACCAGTGTTGCCAAGTATGAAGTTTTACAGTAAAATTGGTCTGCTTTAACTCTATTTCCTCTGGATGTTTTTCATGTCTGCGGACTGAAGCGACCCCAATAATGTGATATTTAGCCACCTGGAATGTGACTTTTATCAGGGGAACCCCACAAAAACTGTGTATTTTACCCTACCGGAAACCGAGAATCCCCCCTGAAAAGGGATTGGGCTAGCAATTGGGCATTTTTTTCTGCAAAAACCTGGCAACCCTGGAGCAGACTGTAAACTTCAGCTGCCAAACTTCTGTAGATGATGCTGGATCACAAACAATTTGCGTGAATATTTAAAATTATGCAGATCAGTAATGGGCACATCTTAATCACATCCAACAACTAAACACTTCAATCACTTAATCAGAGACATTTGGTCTTCTCCTGCAAAGGAATCTACACAATGGCAGACTTTTATAAAAATTACGCTCTTAATCTTGTTGTGCCTGGAAATATTAACAAAAAATCTTATTAAAATAAAAAATATAATAATAAAGTAGCCTATTAATAATGATTAAATGTATATGCCTTACACTGACACATATATTTTCAAAATTGATTAGTAGATTCTTTTACATGTACATAATGTATATAGTGTATATATAGTATAATTTTAATACTATTTTTAAATGTAGCTACTTTAAACCTAAGTTGATCATAAATGTAGATAATTTGTTTTGCAAAGATTTATTTTACAACAAATTACACTTTATTTTCCAATATATGTGTATCTTAAAGATTATGTTATGGCTTTCTTGTATGCTTTTTCCACCTATTTTACAGAAATTGTAATACGCACAACAGCTCTGACTCCACTGACTGATTCGGTGCAGTGAAAACTAGAACGTGTTTACATTTACATTTACATTTACATTTAGTCATTTTGCAGACGCTTTTATCCAAAGCGACTTACAATTGAGAGTACAACTGATTCATTTTTTTAGAGAGACAAACAGACAGTGTAAGTGCTTATAACACCCAGTCACAGGGAGTGTTCAAATTAGTACATGCCAGAAGGGAAGGAATAAACAAGGGGATAAGAAGAGAGACAGAGACAGTGAGAGTGAGAGAGTATTTTTTTTTTTTTTTTTTTTTTATTTTTTTTTTTTTTTTTTTTTATGTGAGGTCAGGTATTGCTGAAAGATGTGAGTTTTCAGCAGTTTCTTAAAGATTGACAGAGATCCAGCATTCGGATATGTACGGGAAGATCGTTCCACCAGCCAGGAACAGAGAACGAGAAAGTTCTGGAGAGTGATTTTGAGCCTCTTTGAGATGGTACCATGAGGCGTCGCTCGCTAGCAGATCTCAGACTTCTAGAGGGTGTGTAGATTTGTACAAGTACAAGTGTACAAGTGTAGGTTTACAAGTAAACCATTTCAACAGCATAATGTGTTATGAGGGCACGTTAAGAGAAGGAACATCGCATTCTTGCTCCTCTCGCACTCACACAGTTTAAAATAAAAATGAAAGTAAAAAAAAACAACTCGTTCTAGTGCTTTCTAAGTGCGTTCAGCTCACTTCTGACCACAGAGAGAGTTCAGCAATGTGGGAGAGAGAGAGAGCGGTTACTGCACAGACTTTCAAAACAGCACAAAGACATTGAGTACTTTACTTTCTTCATAGATTTCTCCGCCTACCAGGGGCGGACTGGGACAAAATTTCAGGCCGGGAAATCTCGCGCTCATCCAGACGATTCCTCACATCTACAACGAATGTGAAAAAATGTTTAAATCCCTAGGCAAAACTGGTTGCAATTGGCAAAAAAGGTAAAAAATCGGCCAAAAAAGGCTATCTCTTGAACTTCCGTTGTTCTTATAATCTCTTAATTTTCCCTGACATCTCCCTGTCCGTCATGTGCATGTATCTGTAATACATACATCTCCATGTTGCAAAGCAACCACCTCATTGCCATTTATTTGCACATGGCATACATTTATTTTAGAAAAAAAAGTATTACATCAAAAAGTATTACATTAGAACCATGTGATATTTTTTTATCTTGCCTAAATATCAAAATTAGTACAATAATAGCTACATCTTGAACGTATATATATACAAAACAACCTTAACACTGAACATGTTTTTGCATTATCATGGGTCATGTTTTGTCATAAGTAAAATAACCATGGTATTATTAGGCCTGTTATGCCTGTGGCATTGATTGCCGTTTGTATAACCAGAGTTTTACTACAAATGCCGTGGTGAAACGCTGCAGGAGAGCCATTGTTAACTTGTGGTTACACTCTCAAAAAATAAAGGTGCTTAAAAAGGTTCTTTGCAGTGGTGCCGGAAAGAACCATTCGTTCAAAGGTTTGAACCATCTTTTTCTTACCTATAATCTACAGAACCGTCTTTAGCCACAAAGACCTTTTGTGAAACAGAAAGTTTCTTCAGATGTTAAAGGTTCTTTATGGAACCACGTAGACATGTAGGGATCTTTTGGCATCGTTTTAACTAGCAGCCAGTAACTAGTAACTAAGCGATTCGTCATTTATTATTTTTAATAATACAGTATTTTATTACTTTTTTGGCGTTTTGTTATTGAATGGCGCATTCAGTTTAGTGTCTTCTGCAGGCAATAATATTGGTGATAAAAAGTAGGGCAGCGGGACAAATTATCTGCCAGGTATCTAGGAGGGAGGGGCCAGGTTTCATGGGGCCAGTCCGCCCCTTTAAATCGCTCATTTGACTAAAAAGGATGGTTTGGAAATGTTATGACTGAGTAAGTACACCCACTTTTTATGCTGTCCAAATAGTGCCACTTAATCTTTTAAACGTAAAGGGAGAATGAACTGTCGTGACTTTTCTCTCACGTGATCACCTGCTCATACGGGGTCCTAATGTGCTGGTATACAGTAAGAAAGAACTACTAGATGCTTTCAGCAGAATCTGGAATTAGTGGCTCAGCAAACTCAACGATCTGTAGGTTTGATTGGTTGGCCATTGTTGTGTGGATGAATCTGATTATGCTTCTATAGGAACAAAGAAACTCAAATCTATAAGGAATGATAATCCAGAGATTAAAGTGAAAATGTAAAATGTTTCATTACCATAAAAAAAAAGTTCGAGATCCAAGAGAAAATGTTTTCATATTAAAAAACACATTGTGTCAATCACATCTAAGGCCTACACAATGCCTAAGTAACTTTCATCCATCGTCTGCATTTTCAAGTCCTTGGCAAGCATTTAGATATGGAAAAAATGACAAATACGAGCAAAAATGTCAGACTCAGTGTGCAAGGACCTTAAGACTTCTCCTATGCTCACCAAGGCTGCATTTATTTGATGCGTTAACTATTATTACTACAATTTAAAACAAAT
This sequence comes from Puntigrus tetrazona, assembly GCF_018831695.1. Lineage (NCBI taxonomy): Eukaryota > Metazoa > Chordata > Actinopteri > Cypriniformes > Cyprinidae > Puntigrus > Puntigrus tetrazona. Next base: position 17,856,976 of record NC_056721.1, on the reverse strand, counting down.
CAAATCTTTTATATTTGTATATGTTTCATATTTTATATATCAAATGTAACATTTAATATGTTTTAAAATTTTATTTATGTTTTTATTTCCAATTATAATCAGTGTTGAAAACAGTGTTTGGTCAATTTAATGTGTCCTTGCTGAAAAAAAATATTTGACCTTTCTGACCTCAAACTTTTATATGGTAGTATGCATTAATTCTGCAAAGCTAATCATCATCATCCTCATCGTTTTCCTCATCATCTCTTTTAAGCATTGCAACTTTTTTTTTACTCATGAAATATATGTGCAGTTCCTGTAGGTGGAGCTTCATTTATCCTTTACCGGGTTTACATGCTTCATATGATCCTGATAATAGTTATTAGAATAGTAGAAAGTCATGCTAACATAGTTTAAATTTAAAAGTTATCTTTAGAAACTGAATGTTAACACTTTACTACAGTTACTTGTTTTAATACACTTTTATTGAGCAATCATTATACACTTTCTTGGCCAGAGTCATTGTTTATTTTCTTTTACACTTGTATTGAACATATAATATACATTTTAAGAGACTGAAGCACATGCTTCATGTTAAACAACCGAAATGCATTCCTCGCTACTGACCTGGCAACTCTGAAAGCAGGCCTGTTTTTATGAGAAAGCATTTATTTTAGAAAAGCTCCACATCATGATTGATAAAAGAAGAAATCAAGGTCGAAGCTTCATCTCCATCAAAGAAATTTCACATGGTGTACGGGGAGGGTGGCGGAGTTCTGTTGTATAATCACATTTTATTGGTCATACATTTCATTGCAAATATAGCCCTGTTTAACAGTATAGAGAAGTGCAACATACACGATATTCAAGAGTCTGAGGTTTGTCATTCAGAGCAACGTTACTGTAAATATATTAGTAAATCACTGCCACAGAAGGAGGCGTTTGTGCCCGTCTCATGCAAAACAAAACCAAAAAAAACAGTTAAAAAAGCCCTGAAACATATATGAGAGGCAGGCCTGGAAAACTTCACATTACTCGGGTGAACGGAAACACAAGTCGACTGGCATATTTTGGCACAGAAGTGATCAAAATCCATTTAACTGAGAGTTGTGACAACCACGTTTGAAAGTGCTACGACTATAACCCAAATAAGCATTTTTTTTCTTTTCAGAAATAGCTCTTTGATTATAAAAATAAGCTTTTGAACTCAGGCTAAGCAGGCAGTTTGCAGCCACATCAAAAAAAATGACAATATGCAATTTATTTTAAAAAAGTAGTCTTTCCTGTCTCGTCCTATAAAAAAAAAACATTTGTTCAGTCTGTCATTTCTGCAAAAGATCAAAATAAAAAAACGTATCCAAGAGATCATAATTAGGATATTGAGGATAGTGAAAAACACTTTCATTGTGCACAAAAAAGATACGGAGAAACCAAGTGCTCAGTCTCACAGCAAAATAAAGAACGAAGGTTGCCAGATTTGTGCTTGTGATATCAATGCATTCCTCTCACAATATAAACTGAATCTGGACCACTACAGACCAACTCCACATGTATTAAACAACATAGGACTTGTTTGTCCAGTGTAGGATGTCACTTTATAAGAAGGGATATGAAACATGCCCTTAAAGAGAGAAAGCAGACAGACCCCCGCTTCCTCCATTTGGATGCCCGCAGCAGGGACGTTCTCCTCGCCTGCTGCCGCACCGTGTAACTCAACCCATACTAAGAGGGACTGCAAAGTGCCTTCGATGCAGAATGCACAGAACCCACGTTTTCCTGCCGCTTCAACAAGGTCCTTTCGCGTTACACTCCCGCCGATGACTTCTCTGCCGTGTTGTTCAGGACTTCATCAATTCTGTCATCTTCTATGACCACTGAAAAAGAGATCACAAGGGGCGCCGGGGTCAAACGTGATGCCCTTGAACGAACGGCAAGGCTGAAGCGCAAGAATCGGACAAAAAAAATATTCATTTGAATGGCAAAAAGTTACCAGTTTATTAAGATTGGTTGACGAACCCATTATTTTTAAACCTAATAATTAATTTATTTATTTATTGTTAAATAAACAGCAAATCAGCTTAGATTATAGTGATTTTGATTGCTTTTTTTTGCAGTGAATCTATATATATATAGAGAGAGAGAGAGAGAGAGAGAGAGAGAGAGAGAGAGAGAGAGAGAGAGAGCGAGAGAGAGAGAGATAGATAGATAGAACAAAAGAATGATAGAATGATAGATAGAACAAAAGAATGATAGATAGATAGATAGATAGATAGATAGATAGATAGATAGATAGATAGATAGATAGATAGATAAAAGTACTATAAAAACCACTATAATCTAAGATGGTTTTGCATGTTTTATTATTTATAAAAATAATATTTATATTTTGTTATATATATACATATCTAATAAAACATATATATATATATATATATATATATATATATATATATATATATATATATATATATATATATATATATATATAATCATTAAGTGATGTTACATTTCAGCCATAAACTAATTTATATATATATATAATTTATATATATATATATATATATATATATATATATATATATATATATATAAATTAGTTTAATTGGCTGAAATGTAACATCACTATATATATTAATGATTATATATATATATATATATATATATATATATATATATATATATATATATATATATATATATATATATACCACATTACCATTATATATTATATACCATTATATATATATATATATATATATATATATATATATATATATATATATATATATATATATATATATATATACTGCATTACTCGTTTAAAATGAAAAAGTGTCTCAAACTCATATGAACTCACGAGCAGGCAAAAGTAAGTGCAAACGCATCACGCTGACATCATCACGTGATGCCATATATTTGCATATTTAAGGCATCGCTATCATATCAAAGGTATTAGTAAGGCGTTAGTAAGAATCATTAATTAGTTTTCAGAATACGACAGCATTAATCTATATTTTAGGACTAGAAAAAAAACAAGGAAAACGAGTGTTTTTCGCACCTCTCTTGCTGCGTCCGATCTGTCCGAGTTTCGGAGCTCGCTTGTTCTGCCCAGAACTGAAGAAGTTACTGCTGTTGTTCTGCAGACGACAGGTGAGGGATATCTGCTCTTCGTCCCCATCGTCGCCATAGTGAGAGATGTTCTCTTCGTAGGGCAGCACTTCTGACATGATCCCGTTCGCAATAACCGATGAAGAGATAACGGGAAGGATCGATAACCGACGAGCGAGGGTTCCGCGGACGAACGGCGAGAGAGAGAGAGAGAGAGAGAGAGAGAGAGAGAGAGAACCTCGCGGTCACGATCAGATGCGGCTGCGTTTTACCTTCATGCCACGGGAGTCACTTTCACTTCTCCCGTGGTTACTTACAGGCGATGGGCAGGAGTCGCTCGGAAAAACTGATGTAGATGCAAAACAGAAGCGCGATGCAAAAACACGCGCGGATCCTCAGAGAGCGGAGAGACGTCACTCCATCCCCTCCTCCACCTCACCGCCCGCAGCGCTTGGGTGCCGCGGTTTACTGGTTAAAGACGTCCGAAAGGATGTGGGTTTGAATCCCACGGGGCTCGATTCGTGACTCACCGCCACCGCCACCCGGGAGCTCGTCGAGCCCGTGGCTTTGAGCGCGGGTTCCGTGGCTTAGCGGTGAAAGACGCTGGGGTTGATTCCCGACTTTATTTTATTGAGCGTATGGGCGGCTGGCTGTGGGGTCGAATCGCGCATGGGTTCACCCAAAAATGAAGATCCGAAGAGTCACGAAGAGTCCGAACAGCTTATAAAAACATGAATATGAACCACATGTAATCAATTAACGTCTTGTAATGTGGAGAGACAAGGTCTCCTTTCACAGTTTTATACAGGATTTTATTCACTTCACCCATTCCATACAATTTCTACATTTCTCCATATCTGTTTAAACTCATCTATATCTTTGACTGGCTTAAAGTTGAGTGAACTGTTACTTTTGGGTGAACTATTCCTTTTAAATTCATGATCTAATCACAATTTTGCCTTTAAGCAAAACCCATGTAGACATTTCTTACATGCCCCTATTTTAGATTATCAAAGGTTTATATTTTAGTTTATATTAAGGTTTGAATGTTATATTTTCCTCCCCAACAACAGGTTGACATGCATGCAAGGTCCAGAAACGTTTTTTGTTTTATTATAATATGCGTTGTCCAACGCCTCCCAAATTATTCTTTCAACGATTCATTGAATCGATTTCAGCGGCACCTAATGGCAAAGAATGAATATGCATTTTCAATCAGACCGACTCGAAAATCATTTTTTTCCCCGGTCTGCATGCAACAAGTAGGCGGTTAATATGCTAATGTTAATATGCTAATGTTAAAACGCTAATGCTAATGTTGAAGTCAACAGGAGACGGCTCGGGATTCGTTTCAATGACTCTTTCTTTTGAGAAACAATAGCTTAGCTATTAAAACCAATGATTGTTCCTCCAAAAACATTTTTTAAACGGTTAACAAACAATAAAATAAAAAATGATACACGAACAAGTATATACAAGTGTATTATTTACGTACATGTGCAGTTTATGTTTTTACTGTAACATTAAAAGAAGAGTTTACTTTGTTTATTCAAAGTCATATTCACATTCATTATAGTTTAATGTATTATGCTGATGGTTATCTCAGTACTTAAACCAAAGTCATCCTCCAAGATTAAAGTGGGACTGTAGTGACAGAAAGGTATTTAGCTCCATCTATTGGTCAGATGCAGTAGTACTATTTTTTTTCCATGGGCAATTAATGCAAATGCAGAGAAACGCTTATGTTTTTTAATCGTTCAATAATAACATTTATACCATACACATAAATGATATCGAAGTAATAGTTTTTCACCGCAATTTAGACAGTCCCATTTATGCCAAAAAATAAATAAAAAACATAATAAATAAAATAACATCCCACAGCACTTCATAACCAAGTCTTTAGAGATGAGACTGGTTTAATGCAGCCTTGAAGAAAAGCTCCTTTGAATAGTAATGTATCTTGTAGTATATTCCTTATAAACCACATCCCTATTATAATCATCATTATGCTTTCAAATAACCTAAGCGGTTTAATTGTAGCGTTACATGAGAATAAGACCAGTGCTGTATTTCCGTGATGGCTGTGTGTTTGGCATTGAAGCAAGTGACTGACTTTCTTGTGTGTGATTGGGAGAGTGACCACAAATAGCATAAACAATAAAAAGATGAAAAATGCAAATGTGGAAAACTGCGAAAAGGTCATTTAAGCAATTAATATGCAATATATCTTCTGCTGTGTGATTCACCTTCCTCTTTTTTTAGCACTCTTTAGCACAAAAAGCTTTCCTTGACTTGCTGCAAAACATTTAGAGAATGTATGAATACAGCTTTTAATACACACCACCGGCATTTCACTTTGTGTTTTCCGGTGTACCTTAGTGTTTAAAGATATAGTTATATATCTGAAAGGCGGTTTGAACTAGCACCTTCATTGTGGCCTTTCAAGATTAATTAGGAAACCATCAGTTTCTATATTTCTAAATATTTAGTGGTATAATTTTATTTTACTGACTTTTATTACTGTGCAGAATTATGCATAACTAATATCAAACCAAATGTTTCATATTCAATTTTTTTTTTTTCCTGGAATTTAGAGGATCCCATTTTATAATTCAGATTAAAACTTCAGAGTAGAATTTTTAATATATGAAGAGCAAAAACCCAACAGTGACAAATTAAAAAAAAAACATAAATAAAACAAAATTAAATAAAATTAACGAAAGGGCACCACTAACCATCAAGTGAAAAAGTCTTTACATTAGCAAATCGAAATTTAACAAGAAAAATTTATTTATTTTTTAATTTATTTATTTTGCATACAAAAACAAAATGAAGAAAAAAAATGTATGACCTTTAAGCATTGCAACATTCAAGTACATTCCTCATCATAACTCATTCACTATTGAAATGCAAAAACAATTTACATTTTTATTGATTTATATTTTAATTGTAAATAAGTGTAAAGCATAAAAATATATATATTTTTGAAAAACAGAAATGTTCGTATTACAGAAGCTTTTCATTTAATAAAGTATTAAAATAATGAGAATATAACGTAAATTACCATGAAAAATGTGCTTATTTTTCATTAAAAAATTGTCACAATGCAAAGAAAAAAAAGTAATAGTACAAAAACGGGCTGATTTAAATTTTTTATTAAAGAAAATGTTCTTTATCATTTTTTTGTTTTGATTTGGGACGAAATAATAACTGGTATTTAATTTCAGTTCACGCAGCCACAAGCGGGAGATTGTCAACAGTGTGATCAATCAATAAAACACACACAAAAAAAAACAACTTAAACTGGAAGAATGTTCTATTTGGATTATAGTAGCTGATATGACACGGCATGGAACGCAGTGCTCACACCCAAAGTGCCTCGTTTCAAAGTAATTGCATACTACGTATTTATAATCAGGCCTCTAGCTGTTATACAGAGGGACAATCCTGTCTATCGTAGCCCTACAGATGGGACACTTCTTGGGCTCGGGCAGGGCCCTGTAGCACTCCTCACAGGCACACACGTGACCGCACTCCAGAAACACGCACGAGCGCTCACGATTCAAGCATATTGTGCATGAGGTAGGCGACAGATCCTCCTCGGCCAGGTGGAGCTCCTGCAAACGCTTGCTCTGCCACTTCCTGTACTCGTCCAGCAGGCTGCGCTCTTTCCTGCGCTCCTTCCGCAGCACGTACTGCCGCCACAGCAGGTAGAAGAGCGTGGCGCAGGCGGTCAGACCAAACAGCACCGTCAAGACCCTCCAGACGCGCAGGCGACCCTCTTGCTTGTTCAGGAGCGTGTCGTGGTCCAGCCGGCTGAGGAAGTAGCGCAGGCCCTGTTTAGGGGGTTGAAGACGAACCAGGTTGTTGTCCAGCACCAGCTCACCTACTCCTGTCATGCTGGCACCCAGACGCAGCATTTCTTCGGTCTCCTGGATGCCTTGCGGGCGCTCGCCGCTGATGAAGTGCCCGATGACGTTGGTCAGAGACTGCTGAGAAGGGTGAAAGTTCTCGTAGGTGGTCTCCAGATCCAGCTCGGCGGCGTCGAGCGGCCGGACCACGCGCACTGTTGTGGGAATGGTGTCGTCGTGCGGGGCGAGGTCAAAGGGCACGGTGTTGGTGCGTTGGTGGATGACCTTTTCACAGTCATTCCTAAAAGAAAGATGCATTAGCAAATTAAATAAGGTATAGACAGTTACTGAAAGTGAAAAGTATATCATCGTTAGAAATTATACAGGAAATCATTCAAACAGTAAACATTAAATATTTAAATAAACATAATAAAAATGTAAATGAAGGGTAATTGTTAAACTATATATTATGATAAATATTTTAGATGAAAATAAATATTTAACGCATACTCTATTTAAACTAGTGCTGTCAAATGATTAATTGTAATTAATGGCATCCAAAATAAAAGGTTTTGTTTGCATGATGCGTGTGTGTGTACTTATTATGTATATATTAATACACAAAATATATTTAGAAAATATTTATATGTATATATTTAAATAGAAAACATATATACATATGTATTTATGCATACATGTAACATATTTTCCTTAAATGTATGCATATTAATATATATATATATATATATATATATATATATATATATAATTAATAAACAGCACACATATATTAAGTAAACAAAACCCTGTATTTTGGATGTGATTAATCATGACTGTATATATATATATATATATATATATATATATATATATATATATATATATATATATGCAATTACATTACAGTATTATAAAATTTAATAAAGTGCATTTAATGTATTTAAAATTTAATTTTAATCCAATACTTATTTAGATACTAAGTATATTTATATATTTAAATAAAGCACACTTTAAATATTTATATTTTACTTTATATTAATGTAATAATTAATATTAAACAATTAAAATAATTACAATTAAATACAACTAAAAGTTTAAATAAAGCGTAACATAGTTTACAGATGTAATTCAAAGTATTTATGAAAATGTTACAAGAAATATTTGATATGAACCCTACATAATAAATAATTGTAATTATTAGAAACTACACACAAACACACATATTCCAATAACTGTACATCAAATACACTTAAAAAATGTAAATAAAGTGTAAATAAAAAAATGTGGCCATGAATAAATTTCTTTAGAAAGCTCAAATAAAAAAAAAGTGTATGTATAAATGATATTGTACCATATATGTGTTGTTCGATTCCACACCATCTTCTTCTCTTTTAGGGTTAACCTCTCAATAACTCCTTTACAGTTGCCTACAAACTGACTGTTCAAGGTCTCCTTCACTGAGCGCACAACACCTAAACAAACACAGTATTGAATCGTTACTGCATCGACATCAGCAAAGCGCAACACTAGCTTTACTGCAAAAGCCATACCTTCAATCACTGCATAAGGAACACATTTTCCTGGAGCTTCATCAAGGATAGTTTTGAGATTTGGATTTAACGGCATCTTCTTGGCATCCTGTTAAACAACACGCTTAAGTATGATCTAATTCTTCTAGCGATAGGGTCATGAAAAGAAATGCCCAAGGGGTGTTTGGTTACCCGTAACTTCGCTACATGGCTCGACTTCCTCTTGTATATGGTGTATAAGACGGCAGTCAGAGCCGAGCTAGTGGCCAGCAACACAATCTGTGCTGTCGAGGGTTTTCCACTGGTCTCCATCCTTCAATCTACAGACCAGCTGTACGTGAAAACAAATCTGTAAGCTACACTGAATAAAAACAACTCTAACGTTAGTCCATAAAGACAGAACAGCAATAGAAACGACTTCTCTAAGTTTGGTGTCAACAACATACCCATCCCCGGCTTATAAACAAGGCATTTTTTTAAAAAGGTTAAATCTTTGCATTTACCTTTGGCATTTATATTGTATGGGGAAATAAACATATCATTTAAAATCATACTTTGGGTCAAATTTTATTTATACAGATATCGTAGGACACTAACAAAAACATAACAGCTGTAAATTAGCTTGGATGGCTAGCAATGCTTTCCGAAAACGACCGGCTTAAATACGCTCTCTCAAAACGCAAAAAAAAAAAGAAATAATATTTAAGAAACTCACGATATTGGTAACTGAAATCTGATAGCGATCAAACAAAACAAACATGCACCGAATGAAAGGTTATTTGACTACCTTCACTAAAGCTGTGCTGGTGTACAACTCACTGTCAACTCCAGCCCTTCATAATAAAAGTCCCGGGCAGCGATCTGTCACTGCTGCAGGAAATTACAAAGCTGCGAATAATTTGAATGGTGATTATGATAGATCATATTAAAATTGTATAATATTTAGAAAATGAGCCCACATACACAGTGCTATTTTATTAACTAAAGATCTCCAGTACATTAAAATACCAGATCTAACGGGAATGTAGATAGGACTTTTATGTTATAGTGCTGTATTTAGTATAGCCTATAGTTTTTATAGTTTTGTAGCCTAAATAATTTATCGTTTGTTTGTTATTTATTTATTTTTAGGTGTTTCATATGTATATTTTTTTTAATTAATATGGAAATGTCTTTGAAAATAATTACAATTTCGTATTTTAACATTTTAAAGGCCCTTTCACAATATAAAGATAACAATAAAGACAGTGCTAAAAATCATTCTCGGTATTAAAGTATAACCTAGTCCACACCACAACTATAACGATAAAGGCACATAGAAACAATATCGTTGCTAACTGTTAGTAAAAGAGGGAGGACGATATATAAAATGCCATGTGTCATTGGGAACGTTTTGTTCATGGAAATGTTTCAGTTTATTGTTTAGGTTTTTTATGTGTAGCGTTATCATCGATAGCATTGACTCTAAAATGTGGGTTGCACTTTATTTTACAGTACGAGCCTTACACTGTACTTAAGTAGGCTATAATACATAAATATATTATACATATAAGATAACTACATGGGGTAGGGTGGGGTTCAGAGTAAACACCTAGTTATTACCTAGCTATTGTAATTACTACAGTGAGTGCATAGCATGTACATGAGGAAAAACACTAAAATGAAATGCTAGCAAAATGTTTTTACCTAGCGTGTGATGTAGATGCAGTTCTAACTCTATACTGTAGGTGGCAGTGCGCCATGTCTAGAGAAATCCAGTCAACGAACGATAGAATTAAAAACTGAAGTGGACCAGTGGGATATTGCAAATATGTATTTCAACATTATGAAAGAAACAGCACGACCGCATCATCAATAAATGGTAAGTCGATCCGTGAGTTACTAACAATAGAGCAACAGCACGACTTCTGTGCTAATTTGCATGATAAACACAAAGATTCAGTGTAGAACTATTCATCAGAGTTATATACTGAATTCTTAAAGAACTCCCAGTCTCGTCTTCAGCAACACAAGCGCACCATTCATTAATTCATGAGTCAAAAACAAGCACTTTTTGTTGATGAAAAGCCCATCTTACTGCTGTGAAACCAATGAAGATTAAACACAGAGTTTAAAACAGACTTATATCATTTACCACAGCTATAAGACAGATGATTTAAAACTGTCAGCGCAAAGCTGCTTGATGATTGATGAGCGCAGTGGAAATGGAAAACAAATGAGAAACAAACATTTTTTTTTGTTTGCTCCAGAGTAGCTTACGATGGATAAAAAAATCTGGCGTGCTGATGTGATCATTTTTGTGCAGCCCATCTCTGCAGAAGATAACCTTAGGAATATGATAACGGAAAAACAAAGCATGCAATATGTTACTTTTTAAAAGCAAAACTACTTTTTATAAAACAAAGCTTGTTAAGACCTTAGAAGCTGCAGTGATTTTGTTGGTTGTTAGGTATATAGGGTTGTAACAAATAGTAACAAAATGAAAAAATCTATCAAATAAATAGTAGTTATTCATATTATTGTTATTTTATTATCATTATTATATATTTATATTTATTGTATTATTATTATTATATATTATTTATATTTATGCTACTTATAACAAATAAAATCCATCTGTTTTTGTAGTCTGATGTTGACCAGTTATTGTTTAAAATATAATATAATATAATATAATATAATATAATATAATATAATATAATATAATAAGTCAATCCTTAGTTTAGTTATTAATCTAAAACTAAATGAAGCCTGCGGTGTGTGTTAAGCAGTTTGGGTTGAATTATAGCAATAGTTTAATAGGATTTTGGATCTGGGTTTAGAGCGAACCAGAATGCTTGAGGAACAAGAACTATAAATATTGCATTAGCGGTCCAAAATAACTCTCACGAGTTTGTCAGGCCATTCAGAACTTTAATAAGTTCCTCAAAAACATGAGTAATTCAATTAATCGAGATGGGTTGTTCAGGCTGCCAAAAAAGTGATGTGCTGCTCAGTGAAGGCTGGCTAATGTGAACATCGAGCCCAAGCCAGAAACACGAGAGAAATGCCCTTTCCACATCAACAGCTGACTCACCGGAGGACGAGTGCCGCCCGGGGGCCTCGGCTTTAACATTACTCACCTTGTTGAGAGAATGAGCAAACTGTTAGTGTTGTGTAGCGTGCTGCTCCTTAGCCCTCAAGACACTCGGAGCAAGAAACACAGTGCCCACTCAAGCATGGAGCGGAGAAAGAGTAGACAGATGGACGGGCGGCAAACAAACACGAAACGCTGGATACCAGCTGTGTTCTGTTTTAGTGCCGTGGAGGCCGCTGACGAGACGCAGATGCAGCGTACACCTAGCGCGCATGGACTCCAGCTTTCAGCTACAATTACAGAACTTTTCCAGATGCATTGCACAGTACTTACGTGAAACGTCTGAATAGGTTCTTGTTATTTTTAGAAACTCCATAATGCTCTGTTTAGTTTAATGGTCACAAAAGGCTGATTAATTTCACGTCTAAGTTGGCGACAGTAATTGACTTTATCGTCTTAATTGCTACCTTTAGGACTAACGGACCGTTTTTTTTGTCTCTGCTTAGTGTTTTGCAGAAAGTTGATGACTCACCGGAGGATGATAATTCATCTTTTAGACTGAATATAATGGAGTATCTGTTGCAATGCAAGTTAGGGCACATGGATGATTGATTACGCTGCAGATCTGTTCACTGTAAAGGGTTTGTGAAATGTGATACACCCTGCAGTGATCAAAACGCAATTAAATCTGATTTGTTTGTTCTTTTCAAAAATGTGGGGTTAGTATTTTTTTTTTTTTTTTTTTTTTTTACATTTTATTTAGCAAAGATGATCAAAAGTAAAGATATAACAAGTTAAAAAAAAAAGAATCCTCAATCATGGTTTCGACAAAAATATTAACCATAATATTAAGTGTTTTCAGCATTGGTAATAATTAGAAATGCTTCATAAGCAGCAAATGATTTCTGAAGGATCATGTGACAGTGATGCAGAAAATTCAGCTTTGCATCACAGAAATAAACTACTTTTCAAAATATAATCAAATATTTTTTTTACTGTTTTTATTAAATAAACATAGCCTTGGTGAGCATAAAACTTTCCAAAATAACTGGATTTCAATCCGTACATCCCAAACTGTTTTGGTAAATAACAAAATAATATGTTGCACTAAACTATTGAACATTATTCAGTCTTGGACTATGCCACTAAATCTCTGCTCTACTAGAAAATGGATATTTATTAAAATGACTGTTTGTGCCGTCTGGTTGTGTTGCTTAGAGGAAGTGAGCGTGGGAGTTTAAAATCCCACACTAAAGATTATAATAAAAAATATCAGCACAGTAATGTCTGAAACATCATGACTGGGATAGATATAATTAAATGTCAAAAGACAGCAAATAGTAGACATGAGAGATAATTGCAGAGCTTGCAGCTATTTTTTATGCGTTCTCCGTATTTACAGAAAAAACGGTCTTGAATTTTCATCCAAAAACTAAAGGATGCGAGCAGTCTCCATCATCAGGACTTAATGTTTTGCCATGATCCGTGATGTGATTGGAGAACCACCTCCAAGATTACCGGACAAAGGCATCAGGTGAATAATGATTCGTCCCGGCACAGGTATGCATCGAGCTTTCTACGATATTCAGCAGAGTGCCTCATTAGCATTCGCAGCCTTACATAATGAATATGCAAAAAAAAAAAAAAAAGGCTGAATCAGGCCAACTGCTCGGACGTCTCATGTCATAATACGCAACGCTGCTTTATGTTTGTTTCCTATTTAATTTCAAATGTACTGCTGATGGAAGGAAGTTAGGGGGCAGAAATTATGCTGCATTATTCATCATCATCTTTGTATTCGGGGAGAAACTGTTGTGTGGAAATATGGAGAGATACTGAAACCCCTCCATTAGATCACATCAACAAACCATGCATAAACTAATCTAATAAAAAAAACTTGGTTGGCCCACTCAACCAAGTTTAAAACAAATACATACATAAATGTGTGTTTGTGTATACAAGTGTTAAATCCAACATTATTATGATGCCTAATTTGTTAAAATTATAATTGATTTAATTATCAGACTGATCATATTGGCTGGAAGTTTATTCCCATTACATGTCGAATTGTTACAATTACAATTTATTAAATTATCAAATTCTGGTATCAGTTTATCCTTATTGCTTTTCAGCATTGAAATGCTTTTTATTAGTTATCCGTCATAGCATTAAAATTAATTAGGGACCTGATCATATTGGCCTAAAGTTTTACTTTATAGCATTAATTAATTAAAATTATTTATTTTATTATTTATTCATTGGTTATTAGTCATCAGTTATGAATATGATGTATTTAATTATTACCTGTATATTGCCTGGAAATTTAATGTTTGTTTATTGCATTTCAGCATTATTATTATATTATTTCTATTAATTAGTTATAAAAATAATAATGAAAATTAAATTTGAATATATAAATGTAATGTAGAATATATGGATATAAGTCTGAAGTATGTATATATATATATATATATATACACACACACAAAATAATTTCAAAATAAATAAAAATAAAATTATATATATGTGTGTGTGTGTGTATGATCAGTAATACTTGTTAATTTTGTAATAATTGTTGCTCATGTTGTTTTTCTAGGTTGTTTTTTGTGACATAACAGACTGTTTTTCTTATTTATTTGCAAAATAGCCTCGTAATAAGCGAGAACATGTATAATGAGATCTCTTACATAACAACTCTTATCCATTTCATAATGCAACGATAATACCTAGAAGAGAAAAGAACAAGTGAATCATCTCTTTAGTGGTAAATGATACAGCCCTCTGCGGCTGCTTTATATTCGTGCTGGATGTGTGTGTGTGTTTAGTTGCAGGTAGTGCTCGGCTCTTGGCACTGACTCCAGCCTCTGCCGGAGAGAGTGTTCACTCTTATCAGGCCAGCTCATTCTTTACAGACCTTGTGTTCGGCCATAAATCACACATCTATGAGATCGACCCTTTTTTCCTCCGTTCTGCCTAAACCCTTCGGTAGATGACGCTGTATTGGCTTATTAGGGACAGCAGAAGCTGATTTGATTAGATGGCTGCTGTCCGTAGGGAGCTGTAGAACAAAAAACGCTCGTCGGTTTAGTGTTCTGCGGAAACGAAATGAGGAGTCAGTGTTTGTTTGTGCCACCATGAGTCTTGTGGATGGTTGCTAGGGTGTTTTCTTAGGGGTTTCTAGGTTGTTGCTAAGTAGATCTGTACAATATATTAGTTGTTTTTTTCATTCAATATCGGTTCTTATTGGATATTTATTTGTGCATGCTTATTTTTGATGTTTTTAGATTGTTTATCATGATCCAACGTTATTATAATGCTATTAATTAATTAATTTAGCATTTTATCAGTGATAGCATCAAAATTAATTATCAAACTGATCATATTGGCTGGACGTTTAATATTACTTTTTAGCATGAACTAAAATGATCAATTTTATTTTTATCTGAAAGTTTAATGTAGGTTTATTGCTTTTAATCAGCATTTAAAATGATTATTTTATTTTATATATTTTATTTTTATGAATTAGCGATCAGCCATTACCAATAATTATCGTTTTAATTATTTAATTATCATTTTGACAGACATTTAAATTATGGTGCAGCCCTATAGCTAAGGTCTTTTCCACATATATAATATAAAATAATTTTTTATTTGTTTTAATTTCATTCTGTGAAATTGGTGCATGCATTACTTTTTAATGTATTATTGCATTTTTTCGGTTTGTTTTATTTTGATTTGTGGATATTTTTATATTACTATCTGTTTTAATGTGTGCCAGGCGAGTGATAGTTTAGAAATCATTTGAGGAATCATTCACGTGTGCTCTGTGCATGTTGTTGGATGAGTTACGAGTTTAATAGCTAAGATTAACGATTTGAACAAACCTCTAACTGTACCTATGAGCAATAGCAACAGTGATGCTCATCTTAGAAAGCATCTTAACCCCCAGAAGAAAATGGTTCATAAAGAGCGTCTCTATTTATTTAGTTCCTCTCTGAAGCTGTTCGGTATCCCCGCATAGAAAGGACATGTGAGGAAATGGCTCTTGATAAACGACGTCCTGCAGAAGAGCCGAAAAAGAAGTTACAGTGCTCACAGAATGTAACAGTGGTGCATTCAGCAGATTTCTCTCGGCTCCAATCACGAGGGCGACGGCGCAATAATGCCTGTGTGCGATATTTCTCCTTTGGCTCAGATGAAGAAGTCTAATGAGCACGGGAGACAAATGTTCCTCCTCGTTTCTCTGTGAAATGGATGCCTGTATCACTCCAGAGGGGCACTGTTAATTGTCAGGCACAGCACAAACAGTCCCAATTCTCCAAAGAAATTAAACAAGATAAAACACTGAGTTGGGCTTAACCCTACTGTACAAGAAACCTGCAATGGTTCCTCTGGGAAAACCTACAAAAAATGTATTTATTGGTAAATAATTTATGGTTATATTATATTATATCATATTATATTATATTATATAAACACATAATATTTTAACTAATAATTTAATTTGTTTTTAAAAATTTAAATAAACAATTTCTGTATATTCCTTTGGGTTAACACAGTTTTATTTAATAAAAAATATGTGTTTTTATTGCCTTAAATGAGTGATTCTTAAATGATAAATGGAATTTAATTAACATTTGAATTCAATTAGTTGGCCCAAATAATGCCACAATGCACAAAATAGTCCTTAAAAGCAATTCAATACTTTCTTGATTTTGAGGTGAAGTGCGAGCATACTCTTAACTCTTTTCAAAGTTAAAATGTTTGTCCATTTCCTTCGGACCAGACGCAAGTCTGTCTGTCCAAAAGCCTCGTAGTTACATAAGCATGTTAAATTACAGCCCGCTGTTGTAAATCACAGTCGAAAGTCTTCATTTCTTCCAGATCTCCTTTTTCCTCATTAGTAAAAGTCACACAGTTAATTAATTCCCTCGCACCCCCCTCTTTCATATGCAGATGAGGCGCTATTCTGCAACACAGAAGGCTTTAATAATGCATTCACTTGGATGGAGGAGCTGGCGTCCCATTTTCTGTTACTGGACAGAATGTGCGATCCGTGACAGCCTGCACAAATGCTCTTCCTTTCCTAGAGTCTGATCCGAAAAAGGATTTGGGAATAAACTAAATTGTGACCGATATGGAATTTAATCAAAACATGGCTTGGGGTCGATCCTCTCGCAGATGTTTCCCGATTTCATTCATCAGTTCGGTGCCCGACCGAGGCAGATACGTCAATGTGATCCGTGCGCATCAATCCTCGTAAAGACTCGGCAGACCCTGTCCGCTCAGAGTTACTTTTTAAGTTGTCATAGGCACGCTCTTTAAATCACAGCCATGCTTTATATCGTCCCCATTACGTTGAGGCACTGCAAGATTCATTCCACTCGTGTTTTCTGTCAAAAATCGGAAAGGCAGCCGCACGTAACCCCTCGCTTGCAAGGCCACATCACTGTCCACTCTAGCAAACCAGTAGCTTTCGCTTTTTATACTCCTCACGAAAAAAGCTGTCTCACGTAATGGACTAAAACAAGCGTCTTAGCCCTCAGGCCTTCTCTGGAGATATAGGCGACAGCTCCCTTTAAAGGGTAAAAATAGACATTAATGTTGGCTGTCGCTGGTGCCATTGGGTTTGTCAGGGAGCTTGCGCGATTTCAGGGTCAGCCTTTGAGGGAAAAATGTGAGGACGGGAAACTTTGCCATTTGCGGCAAGGGCATGCGAGGACCCGGGCTTTAATGAATCGTTTACCAAGTGTCATTTTTAACTCAAGGTTAACGTTGTCTTAGGGAGTGTCTCCATTAATTTTTCCAAGTACATTTGTTTGCAGAGACTGCTTTGGGATTATTTTAATTAAAAGTTTCACTGCGGTTTATAATAAATATTACCTGATAAACAAGCTCCTGAACAGCATGTAAACTCCATTTGCATATGTATGAGTTTATAACATTTATTGGACCACCTGCGTAAATGTGGGGTGTCTTCTTCTGAAATATATTACAGAAAAATATGGAAAGTGCGGAGGAGTGTTTACCATTGGTAGGCACGAAATGACTATTAAAGTTAAACCAACAACAGCACCTACAAGTTTCTGCAGCTGCACAGAGCATGTGAATATTTAATGAGGCTATAGCACTGAGGAAGTTTATGATTGGTTGTCTGTTGCTTAACTTGCTGTTACATTCCAGCATTCCAGTTTGTGAGTCTCACAAAACCAGTACGTTTTGGCTTGGTGTGGAGTCTTTCATCACAAAATCAAAAGTCAGTCAAAAAATAAAATAAAATAAAAAAATAAATGGTTTTACTTTAAATTCATGAATTTCTTTTTTGATAGTTTTATTTACGTATTTATAGTAAAAACAATCTAATATGACCTGGATATGCTCTTTACAGGTTTCAGTTTGAAGGTGGGCCATGGCTTAGGTTCTAACTCATTTTTTAATATAACAAACTTGAAACATTGCTTAAAGGGACAGTTCACCCACAAATTAAAATGGTCATCGTTCACTCACCCTCATGTCATTACAAAACTGTTTGCACAAACCACAAAAGAAGATATTTTGAAGAACATCGGTGTTGGGTCTGGATGCCCCTTTAAGGTTCTTTCCCGCCGAAGTCACTCTTAAAATAAAGACACGACAATTTGTTTCTAATTTTCCAAGAGCTCGTCTTCAGTTGCAAGCGAGAGCAAAACCATTTTCCAGTCTGCCTTAGGTTTGCATCTGAAAGCTCCACCAGAAAACCTCCTTTTTATTGTGAAAAGATAAGAAAACACACCATGTCACAAAGTGGAGCATCGTATCATCATAGCGTGACTCGTCCAAGGTTGAGTTCTGAGTTTTAGACTGTCTTCCCAAAACTTGCGAGAAAGCAGCCTTGGTACGTGATAAGCAGGAACAGTGTCCAAGATATGAGAGAACAAGCAATCCTTGAAGATATGCACACACATCTGCTCTGGAAATTTCCATCATGCAGTCATTTAATGTCAACATTAAATCATAGAAAATCATATTTCATCTAACAATTGGGAAGGAAACAACACTGGAGACCATTGATTAAAAAAAATAAATGAAACGCTTAAATCATACAGGTTTGAAATTACATTAGGCCAACTAATTTTTGGGGGGGTTAGTCTATCCATTGTAAAACGACTTGAATAGACCCACAATTTAAGATTTAAGAAGCACGAATAGTTCAGTACTTAAAAATAGTCAGCAGCTAAGCAGTTAACCGCTTCAATGTGTTCTTTATATGTCTTACCTTTTGTTCTGTGTACGTCTAACACAGAAATCAACACAGAAATTCCCTCGCTGTGCAATAATAGCTCTGTAATGACTGATTGGGAAAAGGAACCGATCCATCAAACAGAGAAGTAATCTCAGAGTGACAGGAGCAGTTCCACTCCTCTGCGCACTCTATCGGATTGATGGAAATGCTTCACGATGTAATGCATAACTGCTGACCTGCCCTGGCAGAACGGTTTGTCCAATACACTACATCCCAATGAGATCCTGAGACTCAGAGTCTGTAGGAAACAAAAGGCTCATCAGCTGCAAGCTGTCTAACCTCTAACTGAATAATAGATTTTTACTGAATAATATGGGTTTTAAAAAGGAAAGGTATATCGTGACATGTTTCATTATGTGAAGTACATTCATTAGTACATTATGGTTTGTTATAGGATCATTTTACCCCCAAAATAACAATCATTTACTTGTTCTAAACCTTGATGACACAAAAATAGAATTAATGTACTTGTTGCATTTTCCATGCATTGATATGGAATATGGAGCTTTCAGGCTTTAGAAAGCAATCAAAAGCACTCTTCTGAAGCCATATGAAAGCTTTTTGTGAGAAACCATATATGATATGCACAATTTAAAAAATTAAAGTGTTTAGTGCTTAATTGTGGAAACATAGTCATATAGGTTTGGGAAGGGTGAGGATCCTAATTTTTATTTCTGGATGAACTGCTAATTTGAGGAAACTCTTATCAAAAGTCTATGTTCAAATGTAGTGAAATTATAGCTGATAAGAAAGTGATTCATCCTTTCAATTGTGAACGTTCAAATGTCAAGAAGCAAATGTCTCTCCAGTCGTTTCAGGATTTGCAGCCTACGCACTCGCTCCACTGGACATTTAATAACCACGTTAACGTGCTTGTTCTAGCACCTTCTTTCATTTGCAGCCGTTACGTAAAGTCGTTTCCTGGAGTTTTTCCAGAGGCTGAATGAAATAAATTATAGCCGGGCGATGCAATGTTATACACCGAGGGTAGAAATGACTCCCAGCAGGTCAAAGCATTCTCATAAGGTACTCTGACACAAGGATGAACCCTCTTCTGCCTCAGGGTAAGTGGTCAGAGTCGGCACAATAAACCGTCAGGTAAGAGAGTAAGGGGTTTGAAGGAGTTAAATGAGGACCGCCGAGGCTTCGAGCCCAGCGCTGATCAGCACTCAGTGATGCAAGAGGAGGAGGAAGAGAAAGGAGGAGCGAGCAGAGCAGCTGAGCCTTTCTGCTTTCAGTCTCCCGTCAGCGAGTGCCAGAGCAGTTTCCTTTGCTGTGCTTCTCTGAAAACACACACGCACCACAACACTCTTCATCGCTGGTTGGGGGAGAGCGCTGTATCCTTTCCTCTCAGCCTGGATCATGCTGCCCTGGAAAAGGAGCAAGTTTGTGCTGGTGGAGAATGAGTCCAAAAGCAAGCCGAAAAGTCTTGGAGCCGGACTGACTTATCATTCCCTGCTTTCGACTTTGCTCCACTCCTGTCCGGACCTCGTTCCCGACTGCCCGTTTCACTGGCTGGGAAGCGTTTTCCACAGCAAACGCCAGAAAGTGGAGCTCAACAAAGAGGAACCCACTTACAACGTGCGTTACCTGGGTAGCGCGGTGACCATCATGGCCAAGGGCGAAGATTGCACGCAGGAGGCGGTGGCTAAGATCTGGACTCGCAGCAACTACGGCGAACAGAGCGCCAAGATGAAGCTCTCAATCGGGCCGCACGGCATCCGCATGGGGGTGGATAAAGGTGGCAAAAAGAAGCCCACCCACCTCTATTCCCTCAACCGTATTACATACTGCACCGCTGACCCCTTCCGGCCAAAGATCTTTGCGTGGGTTTACAGGCATCAGGTGAAGAATAAAGCGGTGGTACTAAGGTGCCACGCCGTCCTGTTGGCAAAGGCGGAAAAGGCCCGAGCTTTAGCTCTCAGTTTGTACCAAAACTCAACGTCTGCGTTTACGGAGTTCAAGCGACTAAAGCGGCAATCTGACTTCCGCCATTGCCAGCAACAGCTCTTGGGCGAAGACATTGTGCCTCTTATGCCTCTTCGGAGACTGCTGAACGGTCAGTGCCACTATCAGCCACCTGCAGAAAAGCCTGGAAGTGCCACACGGCTGTCCTCGATTACTGAGGAAGAGGAGGAGGATGAGGATGGGCCGAGGGTTGCCAGATCCCCCAACATGACAAACGCCAGCACTCCCAATCCTCCTTCTCCTCCAGAGAAAGACTTGGGAAAGATCGTAAATAGACTGGATGAGGTTTCGATTACCAGCTGGGATGAAGCACAGATGACTATCAGCACTCTGGTGTGATGTCAGATGGACACAGTTTAGTGTCCTCACCACTGAGCCTCTGTCCTGTCTCCTTTCCCGCCAAAACCCACTCTGTCTGGTACGTCCATCGATGCACCGTGAAACAGCCCTCCGAAACTTGGGATAAGGACCGTTGGCAGCCACGATGCCGATAAGGAAGTGTTACACGAGCTGCATGGAGAGGAAGAGCCAGAAGAAGCACAATATAAGGAAGACCGCAGGTACACCAATCATCTGGAATTGGTTGAGAGCTTACACCGAAAAGCCTTTATCTACCCCCGACATCAAGCAAAGCTTAAACCGAACACCCAAAGACGATAAAGCATTCATTTTGTACTCATGGCACCGAATGATTTTGTGAGCATGTGCCAAGTGTTTCAGACTGATGGACTATGAGAAGGAACCTTAAAATGTGACTTCTTGTATGACCAGATGGTTCATAACTGTCCCCCGATGACCTCTTTCAACTGGCTCAGCTTCAGTGGGATGCGGTTAAAGCCGGTTTATTGGCATTGGGAGCAGCACTAATGAATTAAACCATAACTTAGGAATCGAGCCATTGACTTGACATGTTTACTGCTACCATTCGTCATAGCTCTGGCTAATGAGTAATACATAACAAGTGAAGGCATCACCTGTGACGTTTGAGATGAGCCTTTTAAAACGTTTATAAAAGGTATCTGTTTTACACTGTGATTTGTCTGGGACCAAATGGCAGCAATGTATCTTGTATTTATACAAATTGTAATTCATTCTGAATATGTGCTGGTGTAATGTGGTAGTCATTTTTATGCCGTTCACGTGAAGGTCATAGCTCCCATCTGTCAACTCTGGCATGTGTTTTTGTAATTTCAGCTCATCGTATTAATCTTCTAGAAACTGATTGAGGAAAATGGCGATTTTTCTACTACTTTCTTCTTTTTCTGCACAATGAGACACTGTCAGTGTGAAAAATTGCCAAATGTTGTATAATAAATTGTTTGCTTATATTAATTATGATTTTTTGGAGCCCTAGTTTTTCATTTGTTTTCGTTCCAGGATGTTCAGACTGAGTGCATTTGCAAATGCAGACTGCTGATTCACAGGCTCTATTTTAAAAGATTATAATTCCTATCTTAAAAAAACACTTGATTCAAAGAAAAGGGAAAAAGTCCATTGACAGCCTGTGAGTGGGCTGTGGAAGGAGCTGATTTCGTCTGAAGGGCATTTAGCTTTTCCGTCAAAGCGAGGCTATTAATCAGCCGATTGAATTGTACAGGAAGTGAGCATAAAACACCTGGACAGGCAGCACAGAGCTTTCAGCTTGACATGAAATCAGCCAGAAGAGCCTTCAACAGCCTCTCAGTGCATAGCTGATTACAGCGGACAAAAGGACAAGCACATAAATGCATGTAATTCAGTAAGATCTGCCTCAAATTCACCACAAGATCTCTTTTCTGTAGATCGGTTGAAATGGTTTCATTAGTAGTGCTTGCTAGGACAGGCATCATTATTGCTATTGCTTATGCTTAAGGTTAGGCAATGGCTTAATTCATCCTGTGCCCTTTTTGGGTTATGTGGATGATTGAAAGTTATTCTTATTTTCTAAGTTATCGTATTATTTGCTATTTTTTTTCTGTACATTTATATATATTTATGTACATATATATATATATATATATATATATATATATATATATATATATATATATATATATAATATGTTTTTAGAGGTCTCCTAGATGGTCTGAATACGGTCAGAAAATTACATACAGATGGCAGCAGAAAGGTGCATTATAGGAGGAACCCACATTTAACATTATTGTGAGGCATGCATTGCACAAGCATTATTTTTGATACATATCCTTAAACATAATGTATACATCTGGATTGAATGGAAAATACTAACCATTTTGAATTTGTCTCTTATCTAAAGGATTAATTCACTGAAAAAAATCTGTCATTTTTTTTCCCTGATGTTGTGAAATGCCTTTTGTATTTGAATCCAAACCAATATGCTATTATTTTTTCTCTTTGGAACACAAAACAGTTATTGACTGTATTTACGTGTACAGGTATATGATAGATTGGCATCCCATACTGGACATTTAGTGTCTGTGATGGCCACCATTTTGCCCCTGGGGTGGGATTCTGTAAGTGTAATCTCACTTCTAACTCTCTGACTGTTAGAAAATGCGAGTGTGGGTCCGAGTGGGAGAGTGACAGAATACTGGGAGGGAGGGGTGTTACTTCTCTCCTATAAGCCTCAATGAAAGTGTTAATAGTCTCCCCTGGAGGCACAGAGGGGAACAAGGTGTGCTGGGCCGGGACATACAGGATCAATGAGCCATCTTTGAGGCATACAGTGAGAGAGAGCGATAAAAAGGATGACAGCCCCATTTTAGGTGTGTGTGTGAGTGTATAAAAGCAAGAGATAGAGAGAGACTTGCATTTGTATTCCTCAGCAGCACTGTTCTCTTCCCTTGAACAGCAGCGCTGGATTCTGCATTATTACTTCTAAACACACACTGTGCCAGATCAAATTCCCTGAGGGCTCAATCATAAATAGTTAATTCCTGAGAAATATTTGCACAAATAGTAACAGAGCAAAGATGTTTGCTCCATTCAAATTTTGTTAAGCAAAGCTTTGACAATGCGTTACCTCTAAACAAAGGTGGTTTTATTTAAATCTTTAAATTATATTGTCAAATAAAAGACAAACCTGATTTATATTCTGAACTAATCTGGCAAGAGTGTTCAGAATTGAAGGTGATTAATTTGAAACCGTTTATGCATTATTTTAGCATAATAAAATATTTAGCATGTAAGTCGTCAAGAAAACTAAATTACTGAAACTAAATTTAATTTTATGTGTTTTTTAAACGCATATTAGTATGTATTAAGAAAAGCTTTGGTTCACTGTTGTTCAAAAGTTTGGGGTTGGCAAGATTTTTGGAAGAAGTTTCTTCTATTCACCAAGGCTACATTTATTTAATCCAAAATACCGTCAAAATGGTAATATTGTGAAGCTTTATTACAATTTAAAATAACGATTTTCATTTGAATATATTAAAATGTGATCGAAGCTGAATTTTCAACATCATTAGTGTCACATGATCCTTCAGAAATTAGGGTTATAAGATTTTTCTGGTCTACTAGTAGTTCCTTTAAGCATTAGTCGACTAATTTTGTTTATTAATAAACTATTTAAATCATTATAATGAGCATTTAATTACCTACATAGCCTAATAAGTGCTCAAGCACATGTTTAAACAACATTTTAATAATATATTGATGCTTGTTCATTTGAAATTAGACATTTATTAGACATATATTTTTAATGTCTTTAGGCTAAGGCAAAGTTTTGCACTTAAGTTTGCAGACCAAGGCAGGAGAAAAACTGTATTTACTTTCATTATTTTTCAAAAGGTCGATTTGTTTGTATAGCGAGTGAACACAAATAATCATAGAGTCTTTACTGATGCGAAAGATTATTACTTATATCTGTATGACCAAAAATTACGAACCATTTTAAGAGCGAATGACTGTACCAGCACCTCCATCTGTCCTGAAGTGAGCTACTGTTCACCTCCGCAGACATTTTTTTAGTGTATCATTAGATTTAGTGGCCACTTAAAGTTGCTAATACTTACATATTTCAGAGGATAAGGTGAGCATTTGGATGTCCTACCCGATGTACTGTATTATCATAGACCAGCCGTTATCAGAAATCATTCTAATATGCTGATTTGCTTTTCAAGAAACATTTCTTCTTATTATTAATGTTGAAAATGGCTGTGCAGTTAAACAGTTGAGTTTTACAGTTTTTGAATTCATTTAGCTGATCTCCGTGTCTGGCAGTAGCATTTTTAGCTGTAGCATAGATCATTAAATTGGATGAGGCTGTTAGTATCTCGCTCAAAAATGACCAAAGAACTTTGCTGTTGAACCATGGGTGCACCAGGGGACTATTTCCAGCCGCATAATATCATTGCTCCTGGTGCACTCATGGTACTGCAGCAAAGTTTCTTGATTATTACACCGGAGAATGAGAGTGTAGATCATAGCCATGTTGACCTAGATTTCTTTTTTCTGTTGGCCTTAGTACATGATATAACTCCGGAAGAGTCAAGCTTTTAAAAAGCAAAATTAGCTAAACTTTTGGTGAGTTTTTAGTGAGATGCTAACGGTCTAATCTAATTCAATGATCTATGCTAAGCTAAGCTAAAAGTGCTACCACCGGCCACGGAGACTGTCTGAATTTATTCGAAAACGGTAAAACTGATCTGTTTGAAACTCTAGGGGAGTTTTCGAAAAAATGGGAGCGTTCCTTTAAACAGTAGATTTCATGGCTCATGCATTTAATTCCCAGCGGGTTGATAAAATGTATACCTTCGGTGCGATTATTTAGTCCCATTGAATAATTACACTCAAAATGAAAGTGTTGAGGCGACAGTCTTAAAATTGACTATGTTTACTTCAACGCGTTATTAGTCATTGTACATGCTTTTCAAAAAAAGAAATGACTTCCTATTTAAAAATACGTCAAATTATGAAAATAAATGGCTTGCAAATGTTATAATGTGAACTTTAAATCTTAATTTAAATGATAATAATAGATTCAAAAGGAACAGAATGCAATTCTAACACACAAACGGCTGCAGGAAATTAGATTGCCTGCAGTGCAATTGTTATGCAACGGCATCATAAATCAGGCCAAATAACTTCTCCATGCTGATCTGTAGAGTCCGAGCTAAAACAGCTTAACTGTTATTAGCGCTACAGAGCAATATACTCCAAACACAAGCCACCCACAAGAGATCGGGCTCCCTGACACTCACAAATAAAGAGGCGCTGAATTTTGCATGACCTTTCAAAAACAGTGCTTGCACACCGTTATGACCACGTGTATTTCATGGTGGATGAAAGATATTACTCTCTGACAGTCCTCCCAGTAAGGCTCTGTGTTGTTATCGAATCTGTGTGACTTGAATATTTCAGTGTTTTCATCCTAAATATTCTCTTTGCTCCCGTGTTTTTTTCTGCAATTCATCGCACGTAGAACAAGACGGGGAGAAACTTTTTTATGTGGCGAGGGTTCTTTAAAGATCAAAGCGAGGTCTTTGATGTTCAAGCCATCACAAATTTTAGCGTCGACGTTAAAATTGAAAAATAAAGGGAATAAGGCGGGTTCATTCGCCAAGTAAATTCAGATTCTTGCATTTACCCTGTTATTTTTAGTAAATAAATGGATATCAAATCAAAGTTTGAGCAAAAGAGTAAGAGATGTTTGCCCTAGAAAGTATCGGCGCGGCAGAGGATCGTTTGATTGGATGATTTGTTGTCGGCGGGGTCTGTGAGGTCATTCTGACTCAGTGCTGAATAATTGTTTGGCTCTTTGCTGGAGCGCTGACATTTAAAAGGCGACATCAGTGTCACTAATGTTAGCAGGATAATTGAGGATATTAGCGCAACAGGGGCCAGTTTAGAGCAGACCCTCTGTTTCACGCTATCAAGCTCATAATTAGCTCTTTAATGCTGAAATTTACGTCAGTGGATTCGCAGGCCAGCTGGCGATCGTAGACTGTGTCAGATTTGAATTTGAGATGATGGAATTGGTGGAAAGTCTTGTCCAGAGATAGAGTGAGAGATAGTCATGCGAAGTCACGTTTATTTATATAGCGCTTTATACAGATCGTTTTCATACAGCTCAGTATTGGTGTTACAAAGTTCATCGGTTATGAATCAAATTCTGTCTCTAAAGACAATAGTGGCATTATTCACTAAATGCAGTCCAGTGTTGATCCAACTCCTTTTAATGACTCAGTGTCAGTGTTGCAAAATGTAATCAATGATGAATCCACTTCAAAGGCATCTCTACCAAACACAATAGTGTTGTAAGATTAGATGATCGTGGTTATTATTATAATATGAGTAAAGGAATAGATTCATTAATTTATCATTTAAAAATAAAATCTTGGAAATAAGTTCAAATATAAATGAATCTTTAAATAGGAAAATATATAGTTGTCCTTTATATTAATACTTCAGTCGGTCTAGTTTAAAAAATGTTTCTTGCTGTTTCTTTGCAATTCGGGAAATGTACTAGCGGTTTCTGAGTGAATATCACTGCTCTTCACAAGATGCGAGATGTTTGTGTATCTGAAAATAAATTGGTCATTTTATTTTATTTTATCCAGTATTTGTGGAATCCAGTTTTCCTAATAAAAGTAAAATGAATGAAAATACATCAAAAATAATATAAAAATTTAAATTGTGAGAAAGTGTGACGGTGTGAAGGTGTGACGTAAAAGTTGCAAAAATAGTTTCAATCATAATTATTTGCAGTTGACAATAAAGTTGTCTGTAGGCTATATAGGTGAAATACAAACTCACCATTTAATTTTTTTGTCTTAGTCTGGGCTTATATAACAGGATCGTGCATCCATCATGGTGTGCCAACATTGGGGAATAGACCCTAATTAGTCAATTATATGTGTACTTTATCATTATGTAATCCTTCCTCGCCTCATTGCATGGCTTGTTTTATTACTTTCCTATGAAAAGCAATATGTTGGATTAGACCTTATAACATGCTCCTCCTCCGGGGGAAATCTAGCGCCTCAGCTGATGCAATAACGCGTCTCTTTCCAATAAGATCTTTGCAGAACATTTTCTACCTCTGGCAACAGCTCTCTGCTGCTTTGAGGCGTGCAGCTCTTAAACCGTTTATGTGTTTTCAAGAGAAAGATCCCAATGACTTTGAAATGCAGGCAAACAACCTTTATCAAAAAGCTCCTGCCGCTTCTGGGTTGATCTCACTGGCAGTCCTAGAGACAAAAGTTTGCAATCCCCCTCACGGGAGGAGAAATTACATGACTGGAGAACATTCATTTAATACAGGCCCTAATTCACAAACAAGTATTAAAATAAAATATGCTGTTAAATAAAATATAAGTTATAGCAATTTTTTTTATTTCACAAAAATTGTAAGATATAATTTTAATTGAAAATAAGCAAAATTACAAGGATACCTTTTTTGTCAGAATGCAAGAGTTGCTAAAGAACGACCAGGATTGATTTAATTTTATTATTTAAATGTTTGAATTGAGTTTTTTAAACCCCAATAGCCTCTGTTTCTATATATTCTTTACACAGTTTCTATACCATAAGTGTAGCAACATAGCAACTTAAATTGAGTGCATCCTTACCAATCTTTATATAATATTGCATTTTTAGAAGCGATGCATTTGTCTTTTTTTACATTTTATGTTGACTAAACTATTAAATGTGTCAATAATGATGCTTGTTTTGGTCTGATATACCAAAATAACCATGTACACTCTTGCAGCAAAATTTGATTTGAGATCTCTTGAAGCAACCTGAATGAAATTATTGCTATTAACAAAAGCTGTAGATTTGCCTCTCTTCTTCTCCGCTTTCTTTCAAAGGTCACAAAGGAAATCAAACGTGACCTCTCTGTCTTGATTCAACCACACGCTCTGATAAAAGGCTCTGATTTTCTGCTCATAAATAAACAGATAAAAACTCAGCAATAATCTCTTAAAGATTCAACAGAGCAGCGAGCTCTCTCCCACACCGACGGCTGATTGAGTTAATGAGGCGGGAGAAACTTTTATTATTTCATGATATTCTGTCCTTCAGCTTTGCTCAGAGATAATGCGGCTGAATTTATTAAGACACAGGAATACAACATATTCTCAGCTCAGAGCTACATTCATCCTTCATTAACCAGGTTTTCAAATAACACATCTCTTTCCTGTTGCCAAACTTTCCTCGCGTGGCTGATGAATGTGTCCTCTGAATAAATCTGTTGACCTTTTAAGTGTCGCTTTAGTCAGATGTCTCCCGCAGGCTGACGTGTCAGACCCTCGGTTGCCGGATGAAGGGACACTCAAACATGGATTTTTGCCATTTTCTCCATTTGCTTAATTAAAAAGTAGAATGCAACCCAGTCGTTGAACCTGTTGTTAGAGCTTATTATATGCAATCGATTGAGATGTTTGCTAACACTTTACTTATATAAGCCTTTATGTATAATGCATTATAAATGTAGTTTTAATGCATTAATTATGCCTTGTAAGGATTTGTGTGATAAGTAATTATAACCACAGATGCAATACATTATAACATTATATATCCTATGTATTTTCAGATCCATATTTGTCTAGTAATGTTTTCAGTAACTTTTATTATTCTCTTTTAGCTCTGTACATTAATTTTAACAGATGCAACATTTCAATAACGTAATAGTGAATATGAAAATCTATATTAATTAATTGCTTTACATGTTGCTAGTTCATGTTAATACGTTAAAAACATATTGTTAGTATTACTGTATTTATTATTAAGTATTAATTAATGTTAAACCATGCAATTATGTATTGTGAATATCTTCGCTGCTGTTTATATTGGGGTCAAATACTTAAAAATTCAGCAAATGAATGAATGTAGATTAACTCGAGTGAAAACTCTTTGCAGTAATATTGTCACATTAATCGTTGACTTGACTTGGACACAGTTGTATCTAGTCACTTGACAAAGTTTATGCCGCAAGACCAGAACAAAAAAATCCATTCAAACCAATTATTTGAGATTGAAAAAGTGTTATTGTGTGACAAAGCCTCCCTCAATTTAATTAAGTTCATTGATCATTTTCATTTCTTACCAATGAATACCAATGGCTTTAAAGACAGCGCGAAAAGTGTCTGAACGGCTTCATAGCCAAACACAATGTGCATAAAAGAATCTGCAGTCCATTATGGTAATTTTGTCCTTATGTTATTGCCATCTGTAATGTACAGTGCTGGGAAGCTCCTAACAAAAAATAGCTGCTGTAAAGTAAAGTTAAAATCTTTATGATCAGGTTATATAATCAAATCAGGAATTATAATCAAAGCACACAACTTTTATACTGAAGCAATCTTCCAAGTGTTGTCAATCAATGTGGACATTGGCTTCAGAAAGGTAGTGTTCACTTTTTAATCGACGGATACCTGTAATTTCTTTCCTAGCTTTCTGACTTTGAGTCCTTGGGGAAAACAGAGCCACTGTCCGTAATTGAGAGCGGTGGAATGGGCTGAGGTTTCGTGCGTGGACTGCCAAAGGAGGAAGCTCCTATAAATCCCTTTCATATGAATGTCAGCAAACAGGGCCATTTTTCTGAAGCCCTTCCAAAATAGGAGGTGCGAAAAATCTTTCGATGGGTGCTCTTATCCTCAAGCGCAGGTGGCTGAGGCACAGAAGTTATTGAAATGGTGCCGTGTGCCTTTGCCCACTTGGCTCCTCTGTATAAATGGATGTCTTGATCGTTTTTTTGCACAGAGCGCGCTGTCAGTTATGATGGGATAGATTGAGGCGCCACTTAAAGCCTTGCATTATTTATGCAAGATGTCTGCTTGCTGTTTTTCAAGGCCAGATGTTGAAGGTTGTTTGCAGACGGCGTTTAAAGAATGTTTTGCATTTTCTTCTTGCATTGCACGCTCTTTACAGTGGCCTCAAGTTTTCAAGCCATTTTTGATGTTTTGTGTGCAGTGCAATGACACTTTTACAGTTTGTTAGAACTGTAAAATGTAAAAACGACAGTATAACAACTTGTGTTGCTTTAATACAGTATCTACCAGAACATACGTTTCAATTGCAATTTGTTAATGTAGTTATATAATGTAATTTTATATATATCTATATCTACCAATCTATTTGTATATTAGACCAGTGCATGTTCTAAAAGGGTTGTCCCTATTCTCTTAGTGAGTAATGGGCATAATGTTCAATAAACCAATCAATTTACGTGGTCTACATAATAATAATCTTTTACACTGTAATCCTAAATTTTTCATATTTTGCATGCTGCGCACACGTGTTTATAATAAGCTTTTAAAATACCAAAATAATACCGTGCCATTGACTTTAGACCAGGTTTTAGTTAGTCAATGGCGCAGTCTATTTCGGTTGCCTCAAAATAGCAACCCATCTCATTTTCAGGACCATATAAAATATAATTTTTTGATGATATTTCATCATTTATAGCATGTACATTTTAGTATGCGTTTTTATGTTGTAAATTTATATCTTAATTACCCAGAGGATGAAAGGGTATTAAAATTATTTAGTGCCTTATAGGTAACATATATGGCAATTTCGTTCTTGATATGTGGAAATATGTCATATTTTATAATGCTTTGTTCAAAATGTTTGTTTATTCTTTGTTCTGATACTGATTTGTTGTGCTTGTGGTTATATATCTGCCTCTCTCTCTATGATTAATCAGTGTTAGACCATCTGCTTATGAAATCACACCAGAGCACTGAAGAACGGGAGTCTGAAAGCAGGGTTTGAGTTATGAGGTTTGCAGCTTTGATTGCATCGAGTTACACAACATTCAGGAACATTGTGACTGCACGAAATCCTGCAGTCCGTTCCCAGACGCTCTCAGACACCGACATCAAACCGGCTCGCAGGGGAAGGATTTTTTAGACTAATTTGACAGCGGAGGAAGCCGGCTGGCTGTGAATTCGCTCCTAAGATGAAACGCATTTCAGAAACACATTGCGCTTTGGGGAAGTGTAATTATGGTAGTGAACCCTCACTAGACATTGTGTTTGGCAGCAGAGAGCAACTTGTTTATACCTTCAATACCGAACACGTATTTTGAAAGGTCACACTCTAATCCTGCCCGCGTCGTTGCATGTCGACCCAAGGACAGACATTAATAGATGATTTTTGGGTTTGACAATTGACATTTTGAGCCTTTTGAAGTCAATGATGTGGTCAAGGTTTGTGCGCTACATTTAACATTGCATTTATGCATAAAACTTTTCTCTAATAGAATTTTGCATTAGCCCCCACCACAGACCCAGGTGTCAGGCAATGGGTTTTATGGTGCAATTATAATTTCTGCTCAGCACATTGAGGGATTTACATAAAATGGCTCTTGCCGCCTGGATGTTTATTTCCCCCCGTATAATGAAGCATGTTGGCAGGATTGTTAGGGCTGCAGAATTGGCGTGCTGAAATAAGGGGGTGGGGAGGATCGGTTTAGGTGCTCTGCACTGTAGGCAATACCTGTGTGGTTCAGATAACGGTCAAGTGCTCTTGTATTTGCTGCAAGCTAGAATTGGTTCTGATCCATGGCTCTCTAGAGATAGACGACGGACAGCTGCTGCACACCAGCTCCAAAATGAAAGGACTTGGAAGGCGTTCCAAATCGGAAAACATGGCAGGTGCTTGCCATGACCACGTACACATAACTCTACTAAACAAACACAGTTGTTTCCAGTAATGAAAATGCACTGCTGTTTGGGCGAATGAAAAAGATTCTGTTTTTTAATTCTCCCTTGACAGTGCATATGCATGCTCCTTAGATTTTCAGCCGTTAGGTAATCTGTTTGCATTCACTTAATCATTGTAATTACCAGTTTGATTGAGAAAGAGACATGCATTAGTGTGAATCATTTGGTGAAATTATGCATTCAGAGAGGTACTGTCCTCTCATGTTCCAGGTCTCTTATAAACTTGAATTATTCAAGGAATAAAATGTGACTCAGTGAGACGGAACAGGAACAGACAAATTCTGCTAACAAGACAGCACTATATAGTGTTCACAGTTCTTTATTACTCCCACTCACTCACTAACAGAAGACCGACACTGGAATGATTGTGCCTTGAAGTCTGGCTGATCAGCAATCTTGTAAAACCCCAAGATGCTGAAGACAGGCAATTTTGGATTTAGTTTACTACAGGCTCAATTGCTTTCTCATTTTGTGGCTCTCAGTAGCATCTGATCTTTGAATCTGGACTAAAGATAAAGTATCTACTGTACAGTATGTATTGAGACCGAACACATTAACCATATAAACACTTTTTTGATATTTAGAACTTTTTGCATTGCCCATGCTACCAGAATCAGGGCACTAGATGTTGTTGCGTAAATCCAGAAAAATTGCCATGGTTCTAATTAAATCAAGATCTCGTGAACGGTGAAAATTAAAATTCTGTCAGATCTCAAAAGCTCTTCATTTGCAGTGTTGACAACCCGCTCAAGAGTTCTTCCTTGAGGGTTCATTTCCGTCCTCAGTCTAAATCCTCGTGCCAGTCACGTCTGCCTCTGGGCTTTGAGTGCGTCTCGGTCTGGCCACTTCATCATACAAACACACAAGCAGGCTAATCTCTGAGCGCTCCAAATAATACCATCCTCATAAGCCAGTGACAAGTCTGCTCTCAGCGTAAAGAAACTGCTCTGACAGCGCCAAACAATAAACAGGGACAGACAAAAAGCTTTAGGAAAGCAGTTTGTTTAGAAAGATTTGAGCTGCAGTATGTATTGTATGCATTTCTTAAAATGATAATATTCCTTGTGATTAAAAGCCTCTGTAATTTTCTTTAATAAGATGTTAATTCATGGATTGGATTGGTGTGGATTACTTATCCATTGTTGAGCCGGCAATGTAATGCTAAATTTCTCCAAATATGTTCAGGTGACAAACTCATCTATATTTTAAATGGCCTGAGGGTTGAGTACATTTCAATACAGTGGAATCATTTTAATACTGTGTTCGTAACACAGTTAACTCGCGCAACCTAACATTTTCACCAGGAATTGACTGGATCGAAAATTAAAGGGTTAATTCATCCGTAAATGAAAATTAGCCTGTGTTTTACTCACCCTCGAGGCATCTTAGGTGTATATGACTTTTTTCAGTTGAATACAATCAGAGATATTAAAAATGGTCCCGACTACTCTGCTTATGACAGCTACATAAAGTGTGACAGAAGTATTTATTATATTAGAAATGTCACAAAAACACATGGGTTTGCTGTATAAGGCCTTTATTCACCCCTTTATTCAGCCATGTGAGGGATGTTTCATTATGGATGCATGCACTTTGTGTGAAATGATGCCACATTGACACTCAAAATAGACCCAGATTCGCTAACTTTTCCACTTCGTTATTCAAAAGGACACTTTGTATTCTATGAACAAACACGTCCGTCCCAAATGGCTTGGCAGCATGAGAATGGAGGCACAGACTGCATGTCTGAATCCAGACCCACGCCAGCAGCTGGGAATTACACCCATTCATATGGCCTCTGGAGATAAACCCAATTCAGTGGGTGCCGAAGGACTGTGCGATTGAGTTAAATGAATCTCTTTGGGTCACTGCAGCCTAAAGGTAATAGTTTATATTTAAACATTGGAAATAATATTTCAGTGTACAGTGTCATTCAAAATGGTGAAACATTGTGGGTCTTAAAATGTCTTAAAGTCTTAATTTACCCTTATCTATATTTAGGCCTCAAAACCAAATGTCATAAATGCCGCAGTATTCATCAGTATTTTTGTCATTTACAGCATTAATATCTAAACATCCTTACTTCTAGATACTATTATTTTCTGTGTAACTGAACAGAATTTCAGTTGATGCTTAAAATAAGAACAGATATCTGAAAAAAACGTAAATCTTAAGTTTTTTTGAGAAATCTTAAAATCTTAAGACGTTTGCACTGAAAAGAAGGACACAACACAGAGGGAGGACAGCACTTTTATTTTTTCTATTTACAAAAAAAGTAGTAAAGATCCATTGTAAGTTGTATTTTGAAGTCGTATAGTGTCAAGATCTGCTAATACATATACATCCACAGGCATGCTGCTGTGAGCAAGTAAGAAACACAGCTGCTGCACATATACATAAACAGCATAAACCATAGGTGTAGAATGTGTGAAATTGCCTCATAGCAGATCTGTACAGGTGGAGCTGGGGAGGATGGAGGGTTTCTGCAACTGCATACAGCAAACAAATGTTGAGCAGCAAGCTCATTGGCTGCTGATGCAAAACAAACCATTCCCCTGCGCCATTTGAATAATGACGTGATTATATCAGATTGAGTTATTATATCATTTGGCACCTTCTAGAGTTTTATGACAGAACATTCTAATTAACATTAGATCACCAGTATTCAAAGGGGTCATGGACTGCCCTTTTTATCATATGGTAGAGTTCTCTGAGGTCAACACATAATGTTATCGAGGCTTTTCAATAAAAAATATTTTTTTGATAATTTAGAAGTAATAGGCTATTTTTTGTGGTGTTTTGTCCACTGTCGTATGAACACTCTGTTTGTGGCCGATTGTAAATAAAGCAAAAAAGTAAAAAAAAAAAGTTACTCACACTTGTGTGGTGCGACATTGTATCTAATATAGCTGGCACAGTATCATCTTTTAGTTTCAATATTTATGGACACAGAAACAAGACGAGAAAGTTGCTTACAAATTGTTTTCATAACATAATGACCTCTTGTATATCAAAAGATCAAGGGAATTTAGATTTCTCAGTTCATGACCCCTTTAATTGTAATGACATTTCATCAGGCCAGGATGGAAGACTTACGACGGCTCAAAAATGAGCGAAAATGGTTAAACTGTGCACTTGATAGCATCTACGACGGCGATAAAACAGCTGACAGATAACTTTTCCCCCTTGATAAACGCTTTGCAAATTACTGTAGCAAACGTTCTGTAATCTGCTGTCACTAAATGCTAAATCCAAGCTTGAGAAGTGAGGCTGCAAGAAGAAACCAATTTCCAATTACATAGCAAGTTCCCGATAAAAAAAAATGTTAAGCGAGGCTTGCACAACATCAGATAGACTGTAAAAAGTGTGCAATAATACGGATACCCTCTGATCTGGAAATTCATATTTCATAGTTGCTATTAATTTTTCTGCCTTGCAGCACGTTCATTACGCTCATAAATAGCATAAATCTCATTTAAAGCATGACTGCTGTAGGTGCATCTATCCGTGCGTATAATTCTCAGACATACTCAGAGGAGCAGCGTCGGCCCACATCTCTCTGTCTGGCACCATGTGGAAAATGTGTATGCGAGCTCTGCTTAAGCAGGAGCAAACAGAGACCGCATTTACATTTCAATTTGGCAATGAGACATAGCAAGTTTGTACTTTTCTGCAGGGCTCAAGATAATTATAGATTGATTCAACGCTTCCCGTCTTCGCCAAAAATCCAAGCTTTTCAGCAACTCGGCTGCTCCCAGAACCAAAAGGTAATCTAGGAATGAGGTTCATGGCCGACTGGACACCGCCTTATCACACAAACGGTGAGCAAATCAGCAAATGCCAGAAATAATGTTTTTATTAAAATAGGACCGTTATTATTATTATTATTATTATTACAGTTATACAACCTATATAACTTAATTGAATTATTTTAATATTTTATTGTAAACTATTATTGCAGGAGATTAGTAAATTGTTACAAAAAGTGACTTTAGATGTCAATACTGTACATCTTTTTGCTGTTGCATCACACAGTTTCATCACATACTTTGATATGGAGGGATAATGCTTTTTGCCCAAACATTGTGGTCTAAAGTCCTACAACCAGTTCCAAATAAAAATACAAAACCTGTGCTAATTGATGAAAAACAAGTCGGCAAAGATATAATCCATGATTTGGTGATAATTTTACAAAATGAGAGATTTGCAAGCATTTTTTAAAGGCTAGTCCGTGTTGATTGGGAACATGGAATCAGATAAAGCATGGCAAGCGCGGATCTTTAAGTAGTTTGCTCTGTAAAATGTCTGCAATTACAGTTTACTGTATTGCATTGTTTACAAAGCAACCCAGAAAGTTCAGCATGAAACTGGATTTCCGTTTAGTACGGAATTCGCTCAAATCTTGGTTGTCTGAAATGGAGCAGAAAATCAGTCTGTCAATAAAAAGCCTCTTATGGAGGGAAGTATTGAGTGTTGATTCCCGATTGTTGGCCAAGTTAAGCTTTTGTGCCAAAATAAACCCTTTGGTTCTTGAGATGCCTTTGGAATTGACTTTCTGGGTCGACAGCATTTATGTACTTATAAACTGCAATTACAAGGGAGAAAAGGAGCAGGATCGGGCTTTGTTACGTTATCTGCGTGGAGACAATTTCTCATTGTGCGAACCTGTAATATAGGCCACATGATAGAGCTGTTCAGCCCACACGATGAATGGACTAAAGGTGAGAGAAGAGAGGGCTCAACGCATGGATAGAAAATAAAATAAGTCACATTTTCCTGAAGCCTAAGCAAAAAGGAACAAAGCATTGTTTGGCCGTTCTGGTATTAATCTATTCCTCACACAAAGCTATCGCATGGCTTCAGATAACGTATATATATATATAGTGTATAGTTGTATAGATGACTTTCGTGATGCTTTTGTGTGGGTTTGTGAAAGCTTCAATCTTTTCATTGTGATTGAATGAAAAAAAAAACATTTATTGAGTTTTTTTTTCTTTTGTGTTTCACAGAATAAAGTCTGGGGCGACATGAATTTTGGTAAATGATGAGCTACTCCTTTAAGTTCATTGATTCAGCAGCAGAGAGCATCCCGTTTTATCTCACAGCTTGACACAATCAGAGCGATAGCCTCTAAGATCGAACAATCCCTCATATAAATAACAATCTCTGTTTATGTGGAGGAGATGCTATATCAGGAATGCTAAGCAGTATTGAGACACTAAGAGGGAAAACTACGTGTATAGTGTCTGATAATAGAAACGGACCGATTCTGATTGCAAGACAAAAGAATACCTTTTGTGAGTGAAATGTAACAAATTGCAAATTGATGGTTTTAAATTTAGAATATAAACCTAAATACTTTAAAGAAATCTGTTATTAGTTAAAAAATCGAAAGTTGTATTGCAGCACTGACCCTGTATTTACTTTCTTAATACACAGCCCTAGTAATTGTGAATGATTTATCAATGCATGTTCTAAAAGCCAAACAAAACATAACATAACATAACATTGGTATTAGTACAAATTATTCTTGAGAAGCAAATGAGTATATTAAAATGATTTTTTAATGACCATGTGACACTGAATACGGGAGTAATTATGCTAAAAATTCAGCATTGCATCACAGAAATAAATTACCTTTAAAAATATATTCAAATGGGAAGTAGTTCTTTTCACTTGTAAAATTATTTTAAAATATTAAGAATGTTTACTGTATTTTTGATCAAATAAATGCAGCCTTGGTCAGCATAAGAGACTTTTTTAAAAAACATAAAAAATCGATAGATAGATAGATAGATAGATAGATAGATAGATAGATAGATAGATAGATAGATAGATATTAACTTGCTAAATTCTATTCACTTTACAGTTTTTAATCTGAATACAGGATCCATTCATAACGATGTTCGCTTACTTTCAGTGATTCTAGCAAATGTCTTAGTTTGTGTATGTTTCTGATAACTAGCTAACATTGTTGTCTATATGGTATCCATGCTTTTCATCTATATTTAACACAGTTCCTAGGCTACAAGAATCGTTTCAATCTTTAATGAATCAAGCACATTACCCAGTATTTTTAGTTCACAGTTTCCTTTCACAAAGTGTCTTTTCTCCTTTCCCTCTCAGACTCTGTACTAGTCAAGTTCCTCTGGGCTTGTTTTCGTCTGGCATTAAAACAGTCATGCTGAGACCATCCGACAGCTTCCAGATTAGAAAATGAAAGACAGTGAGCAACGCGGATTCCG
The DNA here is from genome assembly GCF_018831695.1 of Puntigrus tetrazona. NCBI lineage: Eukaryota > Metazoa > Chordata > Actinopteri > Cypriniformes > Cyprinidae > Puntigrus > Puntigrus tetrazona. The sequence continues at coordinate 17,818,305 of NC_056721.1, read as the reverse complement.
TTGCCAGGGAACTGCGTAAATCAACTTGTCATTGGCCGAGCGTAGATGATTCAAAGGTTTGCTGACCACTTGTTGTTCAGCAGAACGTTTGTGACCGTATTTTCTGGTGGACATAGATGCTGAATGTCCGGTTTTCAAGGCCTGTTTGGAAATAACAGCAAATGAACCTAATAGCTTCTGTAGAGCATCTAATAAAAAGCTTTTGCCAAGCACCTACGATCTGTATTCAAACAGATTTACTGCACTTTTTTAGGTCAGAGTGCTGCACCTGCAGATCTATTTTCTTGAAGTCCAAACTCAAACACACCTGAACCAGCTAATTTAGGTCAAGTACACTTTAAAAATTGCAAACAGATGTGTTGGCGAAGTTTAAATTCATCAGTTTCTCCAATATAGAGTAGTGCGTGACATGTTTTTGTAGGCCAGCCTGTAAGTTAGCATCACCCATGGTTCCCTAGACAAAATCCCAATAGGCTTTTGAATTATTGCAGAAAGTGTGACCAAAAAAACATGATGGTTTTCACAAATTAAAAGAATTTTAAAGCATATATTAAATTGCCATAATTAAAAAGCTAAGGAAACAAACTAGTGAGTAGATGATTTACATGTTCTTTGTGATGACATTTGGGCCGCGTTCACACAGCAGCAGAGTCCTTAATTCGATTTGAGTCCTTAATACGGTTATGTTCACACATAGTTTGGTTATTTAGGAGTGTGTCGACCGCATTCACACAGCGCTTGTGTTCTGGGAATGCGGTTGTGAGTCCTGAAAATTTACAGGTGTACAGAATACAACCATAAATAACTGAACTGTGTGTGAACATAACCGTTTTAAGGACTTAAAAACAGGATTGACAACCGTATTCTGCTGTTGTGTGAATGCAGCCTAGTTGTTTGTCGCGTCACACACTGCGAGACAGAACCGTTCTGTCAAAATGTGCATCTACCGCGTGTTACGTGTTTTCATGCGTGTTTTGGGTAACTTACAGTAATGGAGAAATAAGCTGAGAGTCATTTTAAAGTTTTATCCGGTCAGTTTTCCATCGGAGCCGCTCCCATCAGTTTTGCGTTCAAATGCTCCACTCTCCGACCAAATTGAAAAGGTTTGAAGGAAAAATTTACGGCTAAGTTGGACTCTTATCGTGTCAGAAAGTGATAAGACTTTCAGATTTACAGACGTCGCCATCTTTGATATCACTTCGGGCACTGGTTTTGGTTAATGGTAAGGAATACAGGCTTGACTCCCGTTGCACGTTCAGACAGACACGACTGTAAGCTGCTGTGTGAACGAGGCATTTCGAGACTCACTCCAGTAAAGAAAATATGGTTGACAATCCCAAATACATTACTGACAACCGTATTCTGCTGCTGTGTAAATGTGGTCTTAAACAACCTCTGTAGTCCCACTGAGCAACTTACAACAACTTTTTTAAGACAAGTAAAAGTAAAAAAACAAACACAAACATATCTTGATCAGATCTTTTTTCAAGCACTTAGCTAAAAAAACACATTCAAAACCCCAACTGACTGGTTTTGGCCTGCAATGTCATCCCTGCAGCACTCAAGATTAGTTAGGATTTCAGCATTTAAGATTAATTTAGTATAGAAAGTAAGTGTATCTTAAATCAGGTACATGCACGTTGTCTGCATGACTTATTGACAAAAATAGGCTTATGCCTTACAGATTAGATTTTGTTAGGTTTTAGGAGTGTGCCATCCATTTGCGATTGCTTTTTAGGCTAATATTGTCCATAACTCTTTTCCAACAGTATCTGTTCTTAAATCTCTTTTGAAATCAGTTTTGTTTTACGTTTTGATTGGTTACAACACTCAAGAACCAGTGGCATTTTGGTCTGTTTAAGCTATCGTATGACTAAGATTGGAAAGAAGTGCACAGGTTGTATGGACCAGTTTTGCCAAGCTTTTATAATGCCTTTTTGGCATTTTTCTTCAGGCTTGACAGCATAAATCAGCAAATAGTTTGAAAAAGGGCAGAATAAATTAAGGCAGGTAAGTGATTACAAAAAAATGTAATTTTTGAGGTTGAACTCTTCCTTTATTCTATATGTTTCTTAAATAAATTTTTCTCTTTTGCATGCAGTGATGAAGCAGTCAAATTATTGTTACATCTATCGTGTCGGCGTATGAAAATGGCTCTCCAGCTGCGCTGATTTCTGACTGAAGCGCAGACTGCAGGAATGAAAATGATCCGTGGGAGTGGGTGGTACAGGATGGATGTGACAAGTAAATTGGTATATCTAAATTGCAGCACTGTGTCATTTCAAAAGCCTCAATTCATGTAAATCAGCCCTATTCCCACACACAGGGTTTTTCTTTTTGTCAAGCACAGAGAACAGAGTGTTAGAGGTGCCGAAAGGAGGAAACTGGCTGTTAATTAAAGTCTGTCACAGACGATCTCTCACACCGAACTGTCACACGAAGTTTGTCCCTGAAACACGTCCACTAGGAGTTTCACTTCCTCCTGTCTTCATGTAAAGTTGTTAAGGATTGACTTCCCTGCCTCCTGTTTACTAAGATAAGTGTAAGCATTCGATATGTGATCATTCATTTGGATGCTCGTCTCTAAGAGGCTGTAAATGAAACAAACTATTAGAGCGAACTTTACAAGAAGATTCTAATTGACTTGAATTGATATGCGATACTATCACTTTGGTTTTTTTTCATATCTCTAAAGTCTGGAAGTAGGAACAGAAAGATGAAATGGTATGCAGTAGCTGATTAGGTTTGATTCAGTAGAATCAACAACACAAACTCCATTCAGACATGGTGTCACTTTTAGCTAATTAAAAAAAATCATACTAAATCTGTCATTGACCATATAAGCATAACTAAGAATCTAAACTCATCTTAAGCAGCTGGCTCACATCTCTAATCAATTGAATGGACGGCTTTCAAAGATTATGGATGGATCAGCGGCCAAAAGAGCCATTTAATCTTTTATTCATCAGTGTTTGTTGACGTTGCCTCAATTAATCATTACGCGATGCCACATTGTCAAGACTCTCTAACAGGCTTTCCAGGGCCCTTCTGAACAGTCATTGAGACCAGTAGACTTAATGGAGTTCTTAGTTATGGCTCATTTGAGTATCAGCTTTGTTTGCCGCTAGTCCTAACACTCCTTTGTTTGCTATAGCCAGAATCAGCACTTGCTTTTGAATGGTGTATCTCCACTACACTCAGATCAGATTCAAACAAAACAGACAGACACGAGGGGGGAGATTATATTACCACAGGAAGGAAGAATAGATATTGGTTAGAGACTGCAAGAAAAATGTGTGAAGCAGCTACTTTAGCAGCATTTTTTTCTGCTGAACCTTCTAGTCCAATCCAGCTGCTTACAGTAATGAGTGGATGCCTCTGATTGGCTTAGAAGGATAGGGGGTGTGTCTAACTAGAGGTTGTGTGGATATCTGGCTACGTGGGGTATGTTTATAGGACAACGTCATTTTGTGTTTCTGAAAAATTTTGGACACAGTGAAATTGTAGTAGTTCAGACACTGTTGAAATTTTTTCTGGAACATGATTTTAAAAATCATGTTATAAAATGAAACTATTTAGGTCCATGACAGAAAACTGATTTTAATAAAAGTGTGTGTGTGTGTGTGTGTGTGCTGGGTCTATTACACACACACACACACACACACATATACAGCATATATTTTGGAAATATGTACTAAGTATATATTAATATTCACATAATTTACATGATATATAAATACAACATTTAATAAACACAACGCATATACATGCATGTGTATTCAGTACAGACACACTTTATTTTGGATGTGATTAATCAGGATTAATTGTTTGACAGCTATTTATTACATAATAAACAGACTCAGACAAGCGCAGTAGATCCAGATGTGAGTTTATTTGAAAACATGACATGGTCAAACAGGCAAGGTCCGAATACCAGCAAACAGGAATATCCAAGGGTGAGACAGAATTATAATCCAGTAAACAAGCAATGGTCGGGGCAGGCAGAGCAACATTTACAAAACAACAGACAATATTCCAGGTTCAAAATCCAAGAGGGCAATTCAAATTAACAAATGAAACAAGACGATGAGCAAAGGCGATGAACATGAGCACAGAAAAACAATACTTCGCAATTTCCATTTTTGCATGACCCTGCATATAAGGCCGCCAAACAGGAAGTCACTGGAGAGGAGAGAGTTCCCTCTGCTGGCCTGGCATTACAATAAAATGCCGAAACTGTATTCTTATAGTTGGAGATTGAGAGACACGTAAGAGTTTTTTTTTCAGGATAAACTTATACAACTGTCACTTACACATGAAACAAGTGAGATTTTAAAGAGAGTGATTTTTGTTTCTATGGAGAAGCTCTCCACAGATTCTCTGCTAATACTGGAGTGTCAGAGACCCATCAGAGAAAGAGAGGGAGCTAGTGCTCTGCTGCCCCAGAGACTCCCTCAGGCTTACAGATCATTTCTTCCTTGTTTTAGGAACGACTCTGACAATAACCTCCTGATTCCTATCGGCCCTGTGTCCGGCAGCATTCCATCACTCTCCAACGATATCGATCTGGCCGTCTGCCTCATCAATGGACTCGTATGACTGAGGACAACCGTGGGCCGACGTGCTGCAGCATACGGACAAAATGCATTTCATCTCCAGAGCACTTGGTTTTTCTGTCTGGTAAGCGGCGACTGAGGGGAATAGATCTGCTCGCTTCTATTATGATACTATGAAATGCTCACCTGGTGGACAATCATGCCTGACCTTGAGCTTGAGTTTAAAAGTTGGTGATGTTCTTTGATCGTGTAAACTTTCTGCAAGCATGAAACATCACAAAAGATCACGATCGCTGCTTGTTGAGGCAGTCATAATTTTTCGCTTTTTAAAACCTTTCGCTTTTGTGATTAGTTAAAGAGAGGCCAATCTCAGGCCATCCATGATGGCTAGTTGAATTTCATTCAATCACAGAGGTTTGGATAGATGTAGCATGACATCATTTGCTCACAAGTGGATTCTCTGTAGTGAATGGGTGCCGTCAAAATGAGTGCCCAAACTGTGGATGAAAACATCACAGTAATTCACAGTCCATCAAATAACATCCTGTGAAGTGAAACACTGTGTATTTATGACAAATATATTGAACCATAACTATAATGTCTAACTATAATATTGCATCTTTGGCCAAAACCTATGGTTTTAACTCAAGTTAAAATGTTCTAAAGATGAATTTGTTGTGTGGATTACTTGTGCAGTATTGTGATGTTTTATCAGCTGTTTGGACTCTCATTCTGACGGCACCCATTCAGTGCAGAGGATCTGTTGGTGAGCGAGTGATCGGGAAATTTCTCCAAACCTGTCCAATCGTGTGCCTACTGTAACTGGGCAGAAATGGGCCTTAAATAACAGGAAACGAGTCACGTCATCCAATAGCTTTCTTCTCTAGTGCGTCCATCTGCTAGTCGTCCCATCGAAACTCTGAAGTGCTACGTCTGCTTTACCATTTCTAAAATGACTCATTTTCAAGCACAGATTTTGAGGCTGAAACTCAGCATTTATGACACCTCCTTTAGATTCATCCTGCTGTTATTTACTGGATGTATTAGATGCATATTGTGTAATTTTTGACAGCAAATTGCCAGAAAATGCTGGCTGGGACCTTTTGAAACAATTCGCCTATTTTTGCTAAGTGGGCCTGTCTAATCATATAATAGGCCAAACCAGATTGGCTCAGCAATAGCTGCAGTGAAAAATGAACATTGACGGCAGCAAACAGAAAATACTGGTTGCCACAGCACCTTTATGGATTCTGGTGAAATACAGGAGACATGTTTTTTTTTTCAGCTCTGCGCTGTAATGAAGCTATAAAATTGGAAATAAATATCTCCTGCATTTTCGAACAGCAGCTAAAACTGCAGAAGAGCTTTTGGATGTTAGATTTATATTTAACTGGCAGCCAGCTGTCAACTATCAACCACGTATATGCAGTTATTCAGATTTCAATCATCTTATGGCAGTGCATTTACATGATGAATCTATATTTATAATACTTGTATATTCTGATTCATTTCAATTAACTGAAGCATACTGGGCGGCATCCTTCAAGTCCTGTCTGAAAGAAAAGAGCCTTGTCTTCTTTGACAGCATTACTATGTTAGGAGTTTTGATTAAAGTGCTCTAGTTTCTACTGTTCCTCTGAGACTTAAATCATCTTGGCCCCCTCCCTATAAAGACGAGACAGGAACTGAGTGGGTGAACAGAGAAAATGGGACATCAGTTGGAAATAAATAACGTTTCACGGCAGTGCACTGCTGAAGTGGTCTGGTGGAAGACTTAATGGCTCATAATTAACATTCTCCATTCTACCCCCCGACTCACATTCTACAGTATTTTCAGTGTTTCATAACAAAAGGTCAAGACGGTGATTGTTATTCATCTTCAGCTGCGATTAAGTCCTAAGGACAGATACATAAGTGCACTTAGAAGTCTTTAAAGAGAGATGGCAAAAGCAGGTCACCGTCATTTTATTTCGCCCACTCACTGATATTTCACTGTGGGTTAAAGCTGACAAATCATTTCAGCTTTGAAGTGTGGTGCATCTGGTCAGTTGGATGTTTACTGAATCGTTTGCAGTGTACAGATCAGAGGTGCTTTTCATCATCATTTTGTTTTAAAGCTGAGTATGTTTATATATATTTATAAAGACTTTTCCTATGCTCCTCAATGCTGAATATATTTAATTAAAAATACAACAGTCATTTTGTGAAATATCATTGCAATTTGCAAAAAACGTTTTCTATGTTTATATACTTAAAAAGCATTTATTCAATTTATTATTAATTAATTTTCAACTTCATTACTCCACTCTTCAGTGTCACGTGATCCTTCAAAAATTATTCTAATATGCTGATATATAGTCACTGTTGGAAAACAAAAAACAGCTTAATATTTTTTGGGGATCTGGGATACTTTGTTTCTGGGGGTTTTGATGAAAAGTTAAAAACAGTAGAATTTTGTGTTACAATATTCAATGTAATTGTTTTTCTTTCTTTCTTTCGTTTAAGAATTAATACTTTTAGTCAGCAAGGAATGAATGTGACACTAAATATTGGAGTAAAAGCTGATGAAAATTCTGAGTTGCATCACATAACTAAATTATATTTTAAGGTATGTTAAAATAGAAATCCAATATTAAAAATTGTATATTTAATCATTTTATATTTTTGATCAAACAGACACCTTGATGAGCATAAGAGACTCCATTAAAATGTATTATATACACTAATATCATTTTTGTGGATACATAATTTTTTTCATGATTCTGCTTTTATTTGAAATCTTTTGAAACATTTAAAATGTCTTAATGTCACTTGATGAGTTCAATGTGCCTTTGCTGAGTAGTTTTAACTGCTTGGAGTCTTTCTCTCTCTCTGTAAATGCGTATACCTTAAAAAGTAATCATTTGGCTTATACTAGAACTGTTAATCCATTAAAGTTTGTTAAATGCTGCTATGCTAATTTAATCTAATGCATTACATTTTATTTGCAATAAGCAGTAAATCAATGCATATACACCAGAAAATGTCTGTTATGTATGTAACCCTTATTCTCTGAGGGGACAGAGAGGTCGTCTTGTGATGACAGACTTGGGTCGTGCTGGAGACCCGGAATTGCTCTTATAAAGAGAAAATGAAATTTAGCTAGTGGTATTTGCATACCTGAGCTCCTCCTAAATATATGGGTTTAAAAAGCGACTGGTGAAACCACTCAGGTTTTGCTGGGGAGCTGAGAACTCGTCCCAGCACTTAGCGATGGTTCGAGGTTGTGCCGAGGGGCATAACGTCTCCGTTCCCCCCATCAGGGAGCTAGGGTTGCATAACCAAGACGTTCCCTATCTGTCAGCCACTACGAGTTATGTCAGATTGGGGTCTGACAGACTGCTTCGCCCAGCCTGACTGCTGAGGATGTTGGAGGATGTTCAACCAGGGTTCGCCGTAGGGGAAGCTCGACTGGTAAAGAAGGCTCTCGCATTCCCTGTGTGTTACGCTGGAAGAAACCAGCTCAATGCAAACCGCAGCACTACAGATATCTGACTGAGAGGCGCCAACGCGTAGGACTGCTCTTTTGTGAAACACCAATGGAAATGCTGATCAAACAGAGACATCACTGATTGTGCTGTAAGGCCACACAAACAGCTGTAAGGTGCTGTAGAGCCACACAAATAGCAAATAGCTTCTTCAACGCAGAACATTCGGCTCCGAAGAAAAAATCTGATGAGTGGTTGCACCTGTCGCCTTTTATACCCGTATGTTTGGGAGGAGGTATACAAATACCACTAGACAAATTTCAAAATCCCAGTCTATCATCACGACATAACTCGTAGTGACTGGCATACAGGGAAGTGGTTTTAAGTCCGTATGTTTTTTTTTGTTTTTTTTTAATAATCCATTTCAGAATTGAGTTTGCCATCTGTCTGTCTGTAGATGCTGCTTACAGACAACATGTTCTTGTATCCCATCTGTGCTATTTATTTGATATATGTTGGTCTAGATCTGCAGGCTCTCAACAGTTGCCATCAATTTAGCTGCTATTTTAAGTGTGAATTGTTTGAACAAGCCATGTTCCTGGAGTGGACTGGAGTGGAAAGTTTTTGAAAGTTACAATATATTACATAGTGCAACACTTATTTGAAAAGATTTTTAATTATGACCCTTTAAAGCACAGCCTTAATGGAATATTCAACGTAACGCAATGACATTCGCATTTGATACTTTTATGTCATTGCAGCTATCTTGTATGGAACACAAATGGAGATGATTAGCAGAAAGTCCCTGCTTCTCGTCCACTTTCATTGTATGAAACAAAACACAGACCTTTAGCTAAACCGAAGAAAGCTAACGAAAGAAATCCAGGGTTTTGAAAGATGCCAGAAATGAGAGTAAATGATGCCACAGTTTCTTTTTAGGTAAAGTAGAAAGAGTTGAGCTTTATGTTTTTCCTTTTATTTTGGTTGAAGCTCCAGACAAGCTAAAAGGCTTGGATCGCAGTTGAGGTACAGAGTGACTAAATTCAGTTGTTTTGAGAGATAGTGTCTCGCGCACATGCAGAATGGTGGACATTTAGGTTTTCTTTTAGGTTTATCCCAGTCTTTCACACTTCTCCTAAATCAGAAGGTCTTAATTCATGTCAGAGTATCCTCAGGTAAGCTGTAAAATGTGCCAAGCCTGTGCAATAGCCCTATTCATCTCAATTGAGCTTCTCTGCGTGCTCAATTGAAAAATAGATGCCGTCATTTTAAAATGTGTGTTCCTAACACTAAGTGGCTGGGTACATCTGAAGCTGTTAGAGCAATCATTGCATCATTCATTGGGAGCAAAGGCTTTGTTTTACTCAGCTTTGACTGATGGGACTCATTAGCTGCTGCAGATTGTGAGTGTTGCGTTTACCTGCTTTGAAATTCAGTAGGAAGCCCTTCTCTCCTGCTCAAATATAGCTATATTTTCTTGTAAAACCTCACACTTTAAGGAATAATTCTCCCCTCATCCTCAGGCCTTCTATGTATAATTTTGTTTCTTCGTGGTGACAGATCTGGAGAAATAGCATTACTGTACACTTGCTTTGCAGTGAATGCAGTGAATTGTAACAAACAAATCCATCCATTTTTAATAAAATACCTGTTTATATCCTTGAGACACATTTCAGTGCAAATAGAATATAATGTTTTTGTAAACTAAATTATAGAGTATGAATTAAGTACTATATAAATACATCTAAATAGTGGGGTGCCTCAAGGTTCAGTTCTTGGACCGCATCTGTTCTCTGTCTACATGGCATCACTAGGCTCTGTCATTCAGAAACATGGCTTTTCATATAACTGCTATATGGATGGCACTCAGCTCTACCTCTCAGTCTATCTTGATGATCCAATGACAGCTGCTCGCATCTCAGCTTGTCTAACAGACATTGCTGGATGACACATTATACGTTACACCTCTGGCTACCAATACAATTTGCATAAAATTCAAGGCATTGATGTTTGTGTAATTTATAATTGCACATTTTAAGTTGCAATTTTGTGTATTACTTGCGATTTCAAGTTTTCCTTCCTCTTTGGAGTGCTGTTAGTGTATGAATAAGATCACTAAAGTCTCAAAAACATCTTCATAAAAGATATGACTTGTCCACACCCCCCTAAAGCAGCTCATTTAAACAAGGCTCCACTTTTCTACATCACAGAGTGGATTTATTTATATATAACACTGGCCAAATGTTTATGCAAAGAAAAGAACTGTTATTCTCGCTGTACGCTTAAAAAAATTATATGTTGGGTTAACTTTTCCAATGTCAACACGTGAGTTAGATTGCATTTAAGTAACAATATTGATTTCAGTAAACCTAAGATAATTAATTAAAGTTAATTCAATGTTGTTTAGCTGAATCAACGTAACATTCTTAACTTCGATTTAATGTGTTAATAAAGTTAAATTATTCTAAAATTTATATTGTCACTTTCAACCAAAGCAAATAATTCAGTTTCAATAAAAAAAGTTGTTTGTCATAGTCATAAAGTTTTGTTGCATTCATGGCATACATGAGTTTTTTTTTTTAATATTGAAAAAGTCATGTCAGCATGTCCTCAGCCCAAGCACATGCTTTACACTTTACCACAATGTTAACCCCCCAAAACGCTAACATACCAGAAACTGATTTAAATGCAAACATAAAAGAGAACATGTCTCCCAGGTTGATCTTTATTCAAAGCATGCTTCTTTTTTGCAGTGTATGAGAAGCTCTTCAGTGGCATAGATGTGTTTCAAGCAATGCCAAAAACAAAACAAAACAAACAAAAAAAAAGCTATTTAGGCCACTCGTCTTGACCCATCCTCTCTTTGAGGATGCATTTGAGAGCATGCACCATAAATCACAATAGCTCCACTAATGCCAGTGGGTTTTAAAGTTAACCTACTGTTTCCATTTCCAGGGAAGGCTATATTGTGTGTGCTGCAAGTCCAGGCCAAATTCACCCTAGTGGCAAAGTAAGTATTTAATTGAACCAAGTACTCGAAAGTGCGGAACAAAATGCAGTCCACGTGCCAATATGCTTGGGTGAAACTGAATGAAGCTGCATTCAAGCTCTTAAGTGTCTCCTGGAGCCACAGTCACGTTTTAAAAGTCAAATGTGGGACATTTCTGTTTCCAAACTACATTTCAAAAATATGTCAATGGTTAACTTTGCCACTGATTTGTCAATAAACGTTAGCATCAAACAGACAGAGCATAAATTACGCATTTTTAATTGCTCGGCGTGCGTTATAATTTTTGCATGCATCCTCATCTCAGAACCGTGTCTAATTTCGCGAGCTCTGAATGAAACGCCGCATCAGTCAGGAAGAGGCCGCTCGTGATGTCTCGCTGAGCTTGTGTCTGAGTGTTTTGTCCCGTCTAACAGAGCGGACGGGGGCAGCTGTCCGTAGGCCGGTGGGCAGCGCCGGCAGCTGGCCAACCCAAGGCAGAAAAGAGAGGAGATGAATGAAGGTTCTTCTGTATTTTGCCCAAATAAACAGTGCATTCTGTATGGAGTTTCACACAACAGGAGATCCCACATATCATTATTATAATGGATGTGGATTATACGCCCTCTTGTGGTTTGGAGTCAGAAATCCTCATAGATAAATACAAAACATAACTAACTATCTAACATTATATATATCATTCTATCTATCTATCTATCTATCTATCTATCTATCTATCTATCTATCATTTTTTGTTCTATCTATCATTCTATCTATATCTATCATTCTTTTGTTTGCATTCTTTTGTTCTATCTATCTATCTATCTATCTATCTATCTATCTATCTATCTATCTATCTATCTATCTATCTATCTATCTATCTATCTATCTATCTATCTATCTATCTGTCTATCTATCTATCTATCTATCTATCTCTATCATTCTTTTGTTTTATCATTCTTTTGTTCTATCTATCTATCTATCTATCTATCTATCTATCTATCTATCTATCTATCTATCTATCTATCTATCTATCTATCTATCTATCTATCTGTCTGTCTATCATCTATTATTATTGTTATATCTATCATTCTATCTACATTCCTTCATTCTATCATCTATCGTTCTATCTATTGTTCAGTCGATCTATTGTTCTATTTATGTTCTACATATTGTATATTTTGTCGTGCTTTTCCTCTTTTTTTACTTATTTTGTAAATCATTTTTCTTGTTTCGGGTCAGGCTTCACCTTTTCTTTCTTTTTTTTTCGCTAAACTCAACTCTTGTGGTCTACTTCACAAGTTCGGTCTCAAACTAGACCAGTCAGGGAAAAAACCGATAAGGCTGTCCTAATTTCAGACGCATCTCAACGTTACATGACATGTTTTGTCTGTTTGATAACAAAGCCAGATTCCCCCGAGAGCTGCAATCATGAGACTATTGTTGGTCCGTGCTAAATCACACAATGTGAAAATCTGCACAACAAAAATGTCAGTTTTCCCTTTGAGATGCTCCTTGTACGAGACTACGGCTGAATATGTCATGCGATAGGTCTTCAAAGTCTTTTCTGACGTGTTCAAGTTATGGATCTCACAATAGGGACGTCTCTTTATGTAATCCGTAATGCTGGAGCCTCATATCCATCGCTGGATGAAGAACACGCCCTTAAGCTGAAGGACATCTCCCTAGTTTTGTCATTTGAGAATTGTCAAAGTAGGGCGTGCAGTATTAATGCTGTGCTGATATGGCCTCAGATGACCTATCGGGTGTAGTTTAATCTGTCCAGATTTCAGCCACTCCTTCCTGGAATCACGTTCACGCCTGCTTAGAAGAATAACCCAAAAGCAGCCATTCAAGAGGTAAATATCAACACGAGAGGACAGATGATAGGGAACAGTTTGAACACTAAGCTCCTAAAACAAAAAAAATCACAATTGAGATATCAATTGCGACAGTAGACAGCAGTTGTTTAAATCCTCTGTTTTTTTTCATGAGACAAATACCACAGTAGTCTGGTACAGTATGTTTTGTTCTCAGCAACTGCTCAGATTTGACATCAAAACTCAGATATTTCAGTATGAATTTATTTACAAAATTACCGTAAATGCAAATATTATTTCTTTCACATGAACTCGTTTAAGACTAAATCATGAACCACATCTAGTTCAAATAAGACATTGATGGTCCTTGTGCCCAAAACCCCTCTAAGACCACTTAAGACAAGCAAACCGGCTTAGAGTGGTTTAAAATGTTTTACGCAGTATGTACATTTATTAACTCAATACTTTTACATTATTGTCAGACAGTTGTCTCATGTATATATACACTACTATTTAAAAGTTTTTTGTAACGTTTTTAAAAATCCTCTTACTCTCACTACGGCTGCGTTTATTTTCTCAAAAATACAGTAAAAACAGCAATATCGTGAACTATTACAATTTAAAGTAACTGCCTTCTCTCTGAAATGTAATTCAATCCTTTGATGCAAAGCTGAATTTCAGCATCATTACTCATAAAAACCGTTTTGCTGCTTATAATTTTTTTTGCAAACCACGATACTTTTCAGGCTTCTTTGATGAATAAAAAGAAAGCATTTATTAGAAATGGTTCGTAACATTATAAATGTGCTTACTGTCATTTTTGACCAACTGAATGCATCCTTGCTAAATAAAAGTATTTAGTCATTGTTTTAATCTATATATAGATTAAAATTTATCTAATTTATTTGTATCTGTAATTAAAATGCATCTCTTTATTTGTATCTGTATTCTTGTTCACAACCTTGGCTTGTGCATTATGCAAAATTATTAATTTTGTGCTCCACAGATGAATCACACAAAGGCAGTTTTATACAGGTCGACAAAACATGGCGATAAATTATGACAATTTATTTTTTGAGCGAACTATCTATTTCAGTGTGTAACCAGTTTGGTTGCAGTCCGAATGCAAGTCTGTTTGATTAAATCCATTTTAATGTTGAATATTCCATATAAAAGTGTTCGTAATTTGTTGTGTTTTTTTTTTGTTGTTGTTGTTTCTTTTATTACATCAGCTTTCTATTTGTTAGTTTTCACTGACATTGCAGGGAAGCAGCAATATGGCACATTTAAGGAACAGTTTGCACAAACTACTGTTTAAAAAAAGGTCTACCAGCTGTTGAGGATCAGATGTGCTGTTGAGGAACAGCGTTGTACTCGTCTGGAAATCATCAAGTCCTAACTTTTCAAATAGAAGAACGTAGCAACGGTATTCTTGTTGGCAGGTTTCGAGGCCGTTTCAAGTTCGATTAGGGGAGTGCTGGGGTAACACTGCAGTCTAATTCTTGAGGCACCTTCCATAAAAGCCAAATATAGTTCCATCGATCCATTGACGAAACCTCGAGACGGACGTGTAGACGCCGGGGTACTGGGCATCAGCGCAGCCGTTTCCCCAGGAGACGATCCCATAGACACGGCCCTCACACACCAGCGGTCCTCCGGAATCACCCTGCGCAAAAAAAAACAGTCATATTAATGTGATTTTGGACAGGGAGGTCAGTGGAGAGCGATCAAACGAATACGCGTGAGTATGTGTGTTCACAATTACTTCTTCCCTTCATTTGTCATATAGGTGATCAAAACAGATAACAATAATAATAAAAAAAAAAGCATTTCATTTTTATTTGGTTATTAAAATCAGCATTATGCAGCAGATGGGAGGAGAGGGGTTAAAATATGTCAATAATATATTTGTAGTTTTTATTTATTTATCCTTTTGCAATGGCGCTCTCCAAATATGAGCTAAATGCTTTTTTCATTGCTCAAAAGCGAGCTTGTGAATTTGTTTGACGTCTGCTTCAAGTAAATACTGTTCTTTTTCGAACTTCCTGCTTATTAAAGAATCCTAGGAAAAGCTAGTTTTTCATGCTTTTCACGTAAATATAACGTTTCCACATTGATAATGAAATCGGCATATTAGAATGATTTATGTAAGATCATGTGACACTGAAGGCTGGAGTAATGTTGAAAATTGAGCTTTGAATCACAGAAGTGAATTACTTTTTAAAATACATTAAAACAGAATACAGTTATTTTACATTATAAAACCGTTTCCCTATATTACTGTTTTTACTGTATGTTTAGCCTCGCTGAGCATATGATCAGAATTATTACAGACCCAAAGCTTTTGAACAGTAGTGCATTTTTTATTCATTCATTTTATCCTTAATTAATACCAGATATTTCAAACACGACTGAATAAGATTTATTTATTTATTAAGTACAGTGCTAGTTAAAGATTTCAGCTCCACTTGGAATGGAGTGTTTATATAACTGGGTAGTCTTTATTTTCATTTTATTTAATTTTTTAATTAATTGGCTTCTGATAAAATAAATGGCCAGACATCTCTAAGTTTAATTAGACCCATTCAAAAGTGCAAGCGGTTAAATTTACAGTTGTTGGCAAAATAATTGACAAAATTGACATGCAAATAACGACTGAATATAAGACGGCCGTGTTCCTGACAACAAAGCCCAGTAAATCACTAAAATTGTGCTAGTTGTTACCAGTATTGTAACTTTTTAATCCAAAATGTTGTTGCCACTAGTCATAAACAGCAGATTTCCAAAAGTCCAGTCCATTTTCCCGTGCCATTCACATTATGTTAAGTGCTTGTGAAGCGGTAATGGTTTGTCTCACCTTACATGCGTCTTTTCCTCCTTCGCTGTATCCTGCACAGATCATGTTCTCTGTGATGTTTCCATTAAAAGAGTCCGTGCCGTTACACACTGCGGTGGACACGATGGGCAGTTTGACCGTGTGCAGGGTCTCGGGGATTCCTCCCGTCGGAGTGGTGAAGCCCCAGCCGGACACGGTGCACAGGCGACCCACGGCCACCACAGCGTCCTGCCGAGGTAACGGAGCCAGAGACACGTAGTTGTTCACATAGATGGGAGACTGCAGCTAAACGGGTGAGAGCAAGGGAAAATTAATAATAGTGTCTATAAAGCATACAATAAAATGCTGTTCACGTTTCTTTTGTTTATCAAGTAAACATTTCTGAAACCCTGACATTTTCACGATCTCAAATAATCATAATTTTACAAACATACACCTTGTTTGGAAATGATGCACAGCAAGTGATATTTACCTTGATTTTACTTCATAATTTTCCTAAAAACAGAATTATTATTATGGGGGGAAATAAAAGTGTGGGGCAGTTGTAATTTGTTTAAAAATTCACACACAATTTTTTTTTTATTATTATTAATTTTCCAACTGAAAGAAACATGCACTGACTGATCTTAAAATATATAAGTTCCTTTATTTCGTCTCAAAATGCACAGTAGTAATGTTTTTTTCTAAGGAATATTTATTAAAATGATTATTTAATGACTTAATAATTACTTAAATGTTCTAATGGCCTTGAGTCTTAAACCCTGTCTGTGAAACCAGGCCTATATTATATTATATTTTTACATTTTAACATCTGTGCTGATGTACTAATTCTGTTATGCTTTATAAAGTCCCATTTGTTGGCAATAATTAATGCATTAACTACTACGAGCTAACAACGTGCAACAGACCTGTTGTTACACTATTTATTAATCTTCGTCTGCGTCTTATATCATAAAACTATTTGTTCAATGCCGCAGCTCAAAGAAATATTATTAACAGATGAATCTTTTGATTTTCATAGTCGTTGTGTAGTATTAGTAAATGTTAAAACGAATGCTTCCGAAGTACTCGAACTACTTTAACAAATGAATCCTTTTTGTAAAATGCTATCAAAATTCGATAGTATAAAAGTATACGCGATATATACGTTTAAAACCAAGGCTTGAAGGGCGTAAAACTTTGATGCAGTATTGTTGCAGCACGGATTACTTAATGTAATGCGACTTGATGCTGGATCGCTGTGTTCATTTTCTATGCATGAAAGGAATGAATGATTCACAGCTACTGACGGTTCAGTGTATCACGGGAGATTGATTCCGCTCACTCACCTTAATGAGCATGATGTCTGCGTTGTTGGTGGCTTTGTTGTACAGTGGGTGAGGTATTAGGACGTGAGGCGTGCGGAACTGCTCCGTCCCCTCGTATAATCCCACAGAAAAATCTCCAGCCACGATCCTCATGTTGGCCGCCCTGAAGACACAAACAAACACTGACTTTCATAAAGACTTCTTTTTAACTCGAGTTCAAAAACTCAACTTTTATTGTACTTCTGCTTTAAAATACATTCACGTGTATGATTTTTTTAAATAAAAACAATAAATTATCATACAGTATCAGAATTTTACATTCCCGGAAATCACATATGATTATATTTTTACTGTAATATAGAGTAATGTGTTGAACTCTTATCCGTTCTACATTCCACATGTCCAGATTTTGATAACTCAAGTAGCTAGGTATATTAACATTAAAGCAATTCAAATATACAATTATGAGTTATAAAATATAGCCTTTAAATGCCAGTATGTCACCCCATAATGCCTGAATCCCTGTATTTTTACTTTCTGCCAGTTTTTTAATACTTGCTGGCTAAAGCTGGTCAAACTGGTGTTCATATGGTTTTTGATGATTGATCACGAAGTTTTCAAAACCCTAAACCAGCTATGATCAGGCTAGAACACCAGATATAAAACACTAATATATTACATAAAAATAGTTGCATACTTAGACACAGAACTTTGTTACAGAAATTATAGTGTAGTATTTGCGTGCTGTTAGTTATTATTTGCGTAGTTTATTTAGTATTACTTCTGTATGCAAGGAAGATATTTTGAAGAAAGTTTGCTCGTAACCATTGTTTGTAACCACCGACTCACATAGTAGGGGGGAAAAAATAGCCTGGTTACAAACCTTCTTCAAAACACCTTCCTTTTTCCAGAACAAAGAAATTCATACAGATTTAGAAATACTCGAGGGTGAGTGAATAATAACAGAATTTCATTTTTGGGTGAACCACTCCTTTACCGTTAGCTAATACAAATACAGTCGTTCATTGTTGTTAGTTCGTGAAATTAGCATTAACTAAGATTAATAAAGTATTGTTCATTTTTAGTTCATGTTTACTTTTGAACCTTATTGTTATCATTTATGCTACTTTACAGTTTTGTAGGGTTTTTTTGATGTTTTGTAATCGCGCATTCCAATATTAGTGCATAGAACGCTCCAGTTCCAAACTGTTGCTATGGTAACCGCCTTGGATGAACCAAACCAAAACCAAAAAAACCACACACTGCCCAACCTGATATGAAACCTCGGAAATGCTTGTATGCAATATATGTATACATACGGTCAGTTACAGCAGTTCTGAGTGCACTTCTCGTCTTACCCTATATTGCAGTGTGCTGCGGTCAAGATCCAGTATTTGTTAATCAAGGTCCCTCCACAGAAGTGCTGGCCCGTGGCGGTCTGAATAGACACGATGTACTTGATGGAGTACGGCGCTGGGACGTATCCACCCACGATACGGCCCTGTATCACATCCTGAGCTGAGAAACAAACCAGCAGACACGTGAACTGACTGACAGCGGGTGAGATTTGTCTAGATTTTCTTTTCACACTCGCGCACGTGGAGGCCGCTTTGACTCCAAACCTTTGTCTTGGAAGGAGAGAATGTAACTTAAGGTTGTTAAATTTGTCTTACGGTAAGTCAATACCGAACAATGCGCCGTAAACAATACGTTTTTCTAAATCGGTCCACACATGACTATAATTTCCTGACATGTGTGTCACATTAAATGCGACTGCTGACTGGAAAGCCGTCTTTGATGTACGTGACCCTTGGGCGTATCGATCGGCGTTTAACAACTAGGCAGCGGTTAAAGTAATCCTATACAATATTATAAGCTGTGTGGAACGCGTACGTGCTGGATCGAATCTTGATTGAATGACCTTAGACCTCGCGAGGATTGGCAGCGGCATGACCTTTATCAGATTGCTTTATGAAGCTCTCAACGTGAGGAAATCCTAAACGTTAAAGCGCACAAAGCGTTGAATTCCCCCCACATGAAGAGGTTATGTACTCCCATTGTTTGCTGTTTATGTCGTGAAGTAGCGAAAAAACAGTAAACAATGCTGAACATCAGTGTTTATGGATTTAAATTACAGCGTTTGGGGATTTAAACAGCTTTGTTGTGTTTTTTTTTTTATTATTCAGGGCAATTCCAGCATCTGATGGATTGATTACGATTTTTTTTTTTGCACATTCTAAGATTTATAATTGCTTTTCGGGGCTTTTTCGCGTTGGTAATGAAAAATGATTTGTTCGGTCTTTTTTGGATTTCCTTCGGTGAAGATGCGCTCAGAGCAGGATGAAGGGCCCATCCATCAAAGAAAGTAAACTTTTAGTTCGTCCTCGTATCATTTCTGCACTAAATAAATCACAATGCTGACAAAACTTCAAAATAAACTACCCAGTTTTAAAAGTCAGCAATCTTTATTTATTTATTTAAGCTTAAAAACACTTTTTTTTACAGTATATGCCTATTAAATATCAGTGTGTCAGTAAGACTATATAAAAAATGATTGTCCTGGGTGAATTTGTCTCTTTTTCTCAGTAGAAGCAAATCTGTTAAGAAACTTTAAGTTTGAATTGAGATCGTTGATTTAATATTGATTTAGTTATTTTGGCAAATCTTAGCACATTTCTGTTCAAAGTCACGAAGAGACTTCACTAAAATATAAAATGGATATAGCTTTTTATTAAATATATTATGTAATATAATAAAATAAAATGGAATATAATATAATACAATAAATTGATATATAATATGTAATATAATAAAAGTGTTATAGAAAGAATAGTTTTCTTTTATTTTTCTTTTGAGATTTTAAAATTTAAACAATTTAAAATTTTGGATAATTTATTTTGCGTTTATTGAATCTACAACATGGCAATACGCTATCAATTTATTTATTCATTTGAAATGTTATTAAAATTTCGATTTTATTTCTAAAACACGCCGTTAAATCAAAACACACGTAGTAAAATTATCACCGAAAATTAAACAAAAATTTTAATTGTCATGTCATTCGTAGGACAATTGATAGCAGGTCACCCCCCCCAAATTTTATTTATTTTTTTCTTTTTACAAGATTGTCTTTTTGAGGTAAAAAACGTAACTTACAGATCATGGCTTTGCTCGAGGTACAGTACGCGACTGCTCCACAAACAGCGGCACTGTGTTACTGTGTTACTGTGTTAATGAGCGGAAAGGATTTTGTAGGACTGAAGCGTAAATGTGTACTTACGGCTCACCACGAGGAGCTCCAGCAGAACACAGAGCAGAAGCAGCAGCAGGTTCATACTGACGCAGACGCAGAGGCAGACGCGGAGACAGACACATCCACAGGTGCAGACCAGACTGAGAGGAGCTTTGCTTCAGGTACTCTGATTCCTCACCTGGGGAAGGATCACCTCTGCATTCTCGGGTTTCCTAGTTCCTATTTCCGTCTCCATGGCCACAATGTCGTCTGAGAGCGGGGACAATATATAATTGAGGCTTTCTTAACCAAACCTGTGACCTTTTGTTTTGGGTTTGATTTAGGATCAGTACAAATGCCTACGTCATATGCTATTTGCGTCGTATTACATATTAATTTCTATAGTAAAAGAATCCCTCAGATTAACTGTTATTATTCCTTCTTATACAAGACTTTTCGGTTTATATTACTAGCATAGATGCTTTTAGTGGCCACATAAAGTTAAATCACACTTAAACGGTCCTAAAAGAAGAGTAACTTCAAACCAAATGATTTAATAATACTATCAGTTCTCTATCTATCTATCTATCTATCTATCTATCTATCTATCTATCTATCTATCTATCTATCTATCTATCTATATATATATAGACATAAACAACTTTGTCCTACGATGTGACATAGCAAAAATGTAGAAAAAAAACCAACATGCAAATGAGAGAAAAATGCATCTTCATTCTTAGAGTTACAAATGGCATAAAAGCATAAAACACTTCTTCACTGTCACAGTTTTTTTTTTTTACTGTCACACCATAGGACAAATTGATAAAGCGTTGAATCCCTGAACATGAACAGGTTAAATTCATTCATTAATTAATTGATTGATTAATTAATTATTTAAAATAATAAAACAAGTGAAATAAGACAAAAAAAAATTCAGCTTATTTTATTTCAGCTAGTTTCCAAGGCAACATTTCTCGTTTTCATCTAGTTTAACTTGATGTGCTAAAAACAAAAGAAAAAAATCCAAAACTGAAATGAAAATTTAAAAGGGTCTCAAAAAGTCAACAACAAATGCAATTACTTTTGACCGGCTATTTTTTTAAAGGAATAGTTCACCCAAAAAAGACAATTACCCCATATTTTATTCACCCCAAAGCCATCCTAGGTGTATATCGCTTTCTTCTTTCAGACAAACACAGTCTAAGTTTTTTAAAAAACGTATCTTGGCTCCAAGCTTGGTAATGCTGCTGGATATCAGCTATTATTTTGAAGCTCTGTAAATTGAATATATCCGCAAGTACTGCGATGTAAAACCAACCTATAACCATTTTGGGAGGTTTATTAAATGTCCTCTGAAGCAGATGTTTTTGTAATGAAAATATCTCTAGTTTTAAAATCATAATGTAAAGTTCCCGCTTTAATAATGTTAAAACTAAGGCCAGTTCAGAGAATGAAATCATAATGAAATTAAGTTGAAATCAAACTTTCAAGCTTGTTATCTCAAAATTTAATTGAGAGACTTTAGACTGGATTTCACACACACACACAAACACACACACACACACACACACACACACACACATATATATATATATATATATATATATATATATATATATATATATATATATATATATATATATACATACACACAATGCTATGCAGGCAGTAAATATAGTAAGTAAAATGTGTGTGTGTATGCACATAATAATAGTTTTTAATTATATGCATGTTTCTTTAACACAATATACAATGCAATACAAATACAACAATACAACACAAAATAATACAATTGCAAAAAAAAATCCCCATTAGATCTGGCTGCTGGGAATTGTGGGATTGGCCCAGACCTGGAGCAGGGATCATTAAAAATGAAGATGTGGATGAAATGTCGCGGTCAGCGTTAGGTCACTCTGACACAGCACAGTCTACGTCTCATTTATCGTGTCTCTTTCTCGCGGCTGGTCTCTTTTCTGCCGGGTGCTGACCGCTGCCATGTGTTCTTCTGCTCTCTTGATTCTAGCACAACCGAGCGATTAGCCCTCTTCGTCACCCTCCTCATCATCGCTCTGGTTTCTGTGTTAGATCTGCTTCTCCGAGCCCTGCATGTTTGATAGAGAGTTTGGGGGCCGTTCTGTTGTCAGCTTTGGCATTTATTAATAACTGACCTCTTTAATTGGATCTTCCATCCGTACAGTTTTCATGTTAATTAGGGCGACAGTGAAGTCACAGCACAGTGTTGGCACGAATCAACTAAACGGCTCAGTCTTTTATTTTATAGATTGTGTAGTTGGGTTAGCAATATAATAAAGGGTTATAGTCTTTTATAGCGGTTTGAGATGGGAAAAAAAGCATGTGGAATAATTTAATGTAGGTGGCGAACTAAACTGAAAGTTCAGTTTTATTCGATTTTTTTCACCGTTTAAAAATTCTAACATTTACTGGAGGTAACGAGCGACTAAAGCTGATGACCTGTTTTATTTTATTTCAGTTTACTTTAGTTTTATTATTTATTTTATTTTATTTGCGAAATCACTCCAAACCTTTTTCAAATTCTACCAAATTAAGGCATTTAAATGAACAAACAGCTAAAGTTGATCACAGGTTGAGATTTTATTATATTCGCAAAATGACGTCACAATTATACGTAATTGTGTGAAAATATTTTTACATTCGTTAGAGACTATATAGTTGTGTTAATAATATAATAAAATGTATAGTCTTTTAAAGGAAATAAATCATTTGGAATAACTTTAGATGACAAACTAAATCAGATGTTCTGTTTGTTTTTTATTTTATTTTATTTACCGTTTAAAACCCTACAAAATATGGAATTATTTCAAATGACATTCACTGGAGATAACATCCAACTGAAGATGATGACATTTTATTTTATTTTATTTTATTTTTTAAATCATTCCAGACCATTTTAAAATTGAAATAAGTTCAAATTGGACTATTATTTTACTACTTATTTTATTTTCAAAATGGCTTTTAAAATGACATTTAAATAGAATGTGACAAACAACTAAAGATGTTGGCTTATTATTTTAATTTATATTGTTTTATGTTTTTGTTTTATTTTAAAGTTGTACAAAATTATGTGTAATAACTTGTAATAACAGTTTCACCTATTTACTACTTTTTTTAATACGGCGTTATTTAATTTTGAATTTAATCAACGTTTATTACATTTTTGCTCTTTATTAAAACATTGTATATAGTAAAAAAAAAGAAAAAAGTGTAGCATTACACATTAAAAAATATGACAATATTTCCTGTATAAGAACCGCATAAATAAGTCATTCGATTATAAGCAAACTTTTAATACTGTTGTATCGAATTAACGAAATCAGACAGTATTGAGACACTGCCCAGACTACCTGATTTTATCTTCATATTCAGTAAAGCTCCTATAATATCAGACTTTTCCCACGAGTGATTCTAAACCTTTGTTTTTGATAAAACTCCCACAGTCTGAGTGGGTGTGAGACGGAGGATAAAAGGAATGAAGACAATAATACGGCGCGAAGTGGGATGTGGTTGCGGAGAAACGTGTGTTGTCAGACGAAACAAAGAAACAAATAAATCTAATTCTTTTAGTTGAATATACAGATATAAAAATATATCTGGGAAATGTGTGCTCATCCGTTGATTAAACGTTAGAAAGGAACCATTATATTCACTATATTCGAGTTACAGATGTCACAAAAGCTTAAATCCGAGAACCATATTTATTGTCTATCATAAATAGCATTTACACATGAATAGATATTGGTCTGTTTCTAACAAAGTATTTTATTACACTGAAAGCAAATACTTTAAAACAGGTAGGCATTACCTAATTAAATTGTCCATAAGCACATTGCTTATTAAAAACAGATCTTAATCGACTTTGCCTTGCCTTAGTGTCACATTTTATATGATATGGAGAGTTCCTTTGCAAAAACAGTTTTTAACAATTCGTGCATTCAAATGAATCTGAAACTGCAGTTAGGTTCAAAACGACAACAACAAAACAGCTAACCAAACCAAAAACGTGATTTTTGAAGACCTGCATATATTGCTCGGACCTAGTGAGAAATAATTTACAGTAAAAGTGTGTCGCATAGAGCTTTTAGCTCTAAATCATTATCAACGTCAGATTCTGGCTTTGAATAATTCCGTTTTTTTTTATTATTATTATAAATCAGGACGGCAAACCATCGGTCACGTGTAATTTCGAAGAAAATTAAGGAGGCAAAATCAAATCAAATTTCCGATCATGTAACCCAAGCTTGCAATATTTTGAAACGCTGTTCACTTGACAACACCCACAGTGCTTGTGTTCAACGCTGCCATTGAAACAAGTGAACAGGGTGTTGTTCCGAATCTTCAGCACACAATAAGTCATAAAAAAAGCGTTGAATCAGATACGCACGACACTGAGGGACTTCATCTTTGTCAGCTACTAGGTCAGTATCTGTTATACTGTGGGATAGATGTACAGTGTGTTGTTCGACGGACAACAGCAGGCCTGCAAAAGCACTGGACATGGGATAGGGTGTCGGTATAAAAGTAGAGAAGTACCGAAATCAGCAGTTGGAGGTCATTCAAGGCTCGGGAGGTGAGGAATTATCACTGGTGAGTCTTCACATATTTCATTTCCTTCTTCCTCGTTAACTGTCTGATGTCTAAAAGGCATCGGAACGTCTCGTAATAGTGAAAAAAGCCTAAGTGACATGATCCGATCAGATATTTTTTCTGCACTCTTGAACTGTATCAGGTTGCTATTGTACAGTTGTGAAGAATGCTAGCAGACTTCAGCGATTCATCATAACGTTGAGAGACCTTCAGGGTGTTTGGCTTGTTTTCTTACAGCGCTCGCGGAATGGCTGAGTTATTGTGGGTATTTCTTGTGCTCGCTGTAACCGTCAAAGGTAAGCAATGCAATCCTTGTTTAAAAAGCGATTATTTGCCTCGAAGAGCATTTTAGAAGTCTGTTCCAGTCGTTACGTTAAAGGCGCATTTATAATTATGCAACATATGCAAGCAAACGTAGTCATGATCAGGCTAAAAATCGATTTATGGTGTTATTTATGTTATTTATGGTGTTTAACGGTGTTATGGTATGCGGGTGCAGCTGAAAGCGCTTAATAGAAAGCATCCTCTATGAATATTCATCTAAACTGTTGAATATAAAACATGTGTAGACGATGGGTTTTTTTGTACCGAGTAGATACACTGACACAAAGGATCATCGGAGGTCAAGAGGTCGTGCCTTACTCTATCAAGTACCAGGCTTCTCTTCAGGTTAACAGGCAGCATTATTGTGGAGGAACCCTCATTCATCCTCAATGGGTGTTGACTGCCGCCCACTGCTGGAGACCGTACGTCCTGCAGCTCCTTTTAGAAACTTTTTGGCAGTCGGTTGTTTTCATTGGTAAAATGCATTTATTTGTTGCGTTATATTTGGATGGACAGGGCCAGCGTGATTCAGGTGGTGCTGAGCGAGCACAATCTTGCTGTAGAA
Organism: Puntigrus tetrazona; assembly: GCF_018831695.1. Classification (NCBI taxonomy): domain Eukaryota; kingdom Metazoa; phylum Chordata; class Actinopteri; order Cypriniformes; family Cyprinidae; genus Puntigrus; species Puntigrus tetrazona. Next base: position 17,792,586 of record NC_056721.1, on the reverse strand, counting down.
GAGGGATTTGAGCAAGTGCTTAACGTGTCCAGAGTCTACAGTCACTTTGCCTACAATCCAAAAACCTTTAACAACGACATCTTGCTCGCTAAGGTAAGGAGAATACTTAAAGCGACAGATTCTGCGGTTTGAAGACTTTTTCTCGTTATTAAATGGTTAGTTCACCGCAAAATGAAAATTCTGTCTTTGACTACTCATCTTAGTTCTGGACCCGTAAGACCCTTGTTAATCTTCAGGACACCAATGAAATGTTTTTTGATAAAACCAGCGAGCTATCTGACGGCTACACAACTGAAACGCTCCCAGATCCAGAAACTTAACGTTAGGACACACATCGGTAAAATGGACCATGTGACATCAGCTACGAGAATACATTATTTTTGTGCAAAGAAAACAAAATTGACGTAATTCACTCAACCATTCTTCTGCCCTGAGTTATGTCCTCCACCATTTGTTGTCTTTGGGCAAAAAAAAAAAATTCTTGCAGCTTTGAGCCACTTATTTTACAGGAACTGGGCTCAGTTGCGTTGCTGTCTATGGAGGCTGAATTAACCCTTTAAATACTGACCCAGTTTATTGTAATCACTTAAATGTTAAATGTTGATCAGTTTGTTTGTTTTTTTATGTTCATTAATGTCAACTTCTAGTGTTTTGGACTCTCTGTTTTTTGCCCAATGGCAGATAGGGAAAGTATTTGGGAAAACCTGTTTGGAAATTATTATTATATATTATTTAGACTAAGTGGAAAGGTGGCATCCATTTAATTTGAATGAAAATGATCATGTACATGCAATATGTTATTATTGCATTTACACTCTTTACAATGAGTAGCATAAATAGCAGAAAAAAAAAACTTTTTTTTTGCTATTTTAATGTAGTGGAAATAGAATCCATAGCTATTTGCACTTAGTGTAAATAGAATCTAATTGCTATTAATATTTAATGTAAATAATAGTATCTATTGCTATTTGCACTTAGTGTAAATAACATCTACCGCTATTTAGTGCAAATAGTCGCTGCCTTATTTTTTTCCCCCAGCTCATTGTTCCAGCCCAGATTAACGCTTATGTTCAACCGGCCACGCTGCCAACTATAGACAGTCCTGATTTAAATGGAGGAGCCAGCTGCACCGTGAGTGGATGGGGAGTGACTCGAATATACAACTTCTATCTGTCACCGATTCTGCGTGCGGTGGACGTGGAGATCATAGGCAACTGCCAATACTACTACTACTATAGAGTCAATGACAACATGATCTGTGCTGGCTCTCGTTTCGGGGGAAAAGACGCCTGCCAGGTAATCAAAGGTTTAAATGCAAGAATTTCCGCTACCCTAGTGGCAGCGAAGGGATTTGCGCAACAGGCCCTGCCCACTGTTTCAGTGGCCTTTGCTCCGGGAGTATTTTTGTTATTAAAATGGTGGTTGATTGCGATTAGCATGAATATCATCTTTTAAAATTCTGTAAATTTAAAGCCTACAAAAAAACGACTCGTGGGGACTACAAGAAGTTACTTCCCGGGTTTATGACATCACAAACCCAGACATTTACAATGCAACAAAGACCTACTGCTTGTAGAGATGAGGAAAAGTTGTTGCCATGCCCTCAAAACTATGGCGGCATAAAAAAACATCTATTCATCTATTCGCTGACAAAGTGTAAAATATAACAACACTCTGCTATGAGCAAATGCTGAGTAAAATCATTCTGGATGCTGCATGGCGGTGTACAATGCTACATCTGTCTGCACGATTTTTAAAAACGTATGTAAGACTATTTAAATTTCAAATACAATTAAAACCGTATGAGCTGGGTAGGGCAATGATGAGTCAGAAGTAATAATGATATGGGTCGAATAATATGGGCCATTGGTCTGAACAAAAACTGCAGATGGGCTGACTGAAAATTGATTCTCTGGCAGCAGGAGGCACTTTTCAAATGGCAGAAATACAGTGGTTTGTTTCCTAATTCCGTACACAAAGAAGTGCAGCGCTCATTAAAGCTTCTTTATCATTGCTTGAATTAACATAAGTATAATGTTTGAAAATATTGACATTATTGTTAGAAATGTACGAGGTGTATGATGGGCACTAAAAAGCATTAAATACTTATATTAACGTTAGAGGATCTTTTATGTTAAAAATAACTAATAGCTATTAACAATCATTTTTGGTCTGCCAGTGTTTAGAAAGCTTTATGAAATATGCATAACTATAAACTGTAAGCTGGATTGTACAAAGTTCTTCTGAGTTTAGTTTGACCCCTCAAACACATCTGCTTTTTCATGGAAGTCGGCAGTTTTCCTAATTTATGATGGCAAACAAACCCTCCCAAGGGTCCTGCCAAAGGGCTTTCTGTGAAAAAGGCATTCTGGGAATAAGGGTGCGGTCCACATACGACAATTCATGGAGACGTTAGATATACTCTGATATGGCACAGCTTTTCAGGCCTTTATGTTCAGCCTCTTTATGTTAGTGTAAATCAAGGTGTGATATCTTACACAATAGGTAATATTTACAGCTTTGCGGGTATTGAGAGTATCCTATGGTTTCTGTTTCACTGTTTACATATTTTTCTAAATTTCCCTTTAAAGAATGGAAAACAGAAAAAAAATTGTAAAAAATAAGGTCAAAATATTCTGTTTTTGTTCCGTTTTTATAAGAATGATGTGATTAAATCTTTCTTCTTTCACAGGGCGATTCAGGTGGTCCTCTTGTTTGTGATAGGACTTTAGAGGGCATTGTATCGTGGGGAATCGGCTGTGCTCTTCCGTACTACCCCGGCGTCTACACGAGAGTGAGAAGCTACAGCCGCTGGATCGACTGGATCATGAGCTCTGACAGCTGAGATGCAGGTTTAACCGAACGCCGGAGGGCTTTCCTTCAATCTGAATTAAGAAAAAGGTGTAATTTGACAATAAATCCTACTTCAAGTACTCACATTTTTGCATCCGGAGTCTCAATAATTATAGATGAACATTCTGAAAAGCATGAAATACTTACATTAACTGTATTTCACCTTATGTTCATACTCTATATAAGGCTTTTGCACTAATGCTTGAAATTAGTTTTGAAGAAAAAATATAAATTGTGTCAATATACTAATTTCTATAGAAAACTGTATTCTGTTTAGTTTTTCTAAATGTTGTAACAGAGAGAAACATCCTTCAGTGTGATTTAAAAAGCATTGCAGGATGCATCTGTTTAACAAAATGACCTGGAAGGAATCTAGCTGTCAATAAGATTGATGGAACTGTCACAGTTTCGTTTTTAAATACATAAAGTTTACAACAAGCTACAATTTGCCTCTTTATTGCATTCATATACTCATACAAGTCTCTGAACTCTGGACTGATCTTTACCTTAATTCTGTGCATTGCCTCAATTAAATATTGAAAATAAAAATGAATGTTTAAACCACATTTAGGTAAGTGAAAATGTTTTGTTCGTTGTGCTGGCAGTGCTTTGTCTAATGATTGTCAGAACGCAGCAATGCACAATCCTGTTCGTGGAATTTCACACGTTGTCGTCTGAATGAATTATTAAGTAAATGCGAATTTTGACATTGCTGCACTAAATTACTCCATGCTAAGTGTCAAAGAGGCATTGCATCACTGATTTCCTCCTTAGTCACACACACACACACACACACACACACACACACACACACGCACGCACACATTAACTTGTGACTTGAAGCCATGTAGTGCCTGGCTGTCAGAACAGAGTCTCCAGTCAGCAGCATTATGAATAGCTGCAGTCCAGAAGCGCTTGTTCGGAAATCTCAGGAAGCCAAAGAACAGGCGTATTGCCCCTACAGCAAGTTCAGAGTTGGAGCAGCTGTCTTAACAAGCGATGGAAAAGTGTTCACAGGTGAGGACACACTATATCTATACACACACACACACACACACACACACACATATATACATATATATCACACTATACAATAGCTGTAAAGATAACGATAGATTGTTCTAAAAAATGTTCTTAGTATTATAAAATAGCTCACACCACAACTATAAAGATAAAGGCACAGAGAAAGAATATTGTTGGAATCACTTCCAGAACGATTGTTTTTCCAGCTGGTAAACAATACGAACATTGACAGCCAATCAGAATGCATCCTGTTCTTACGATCTTGAGAATTTAAAGTGGTGGTCTTTTAAGAAAAATCTTACTGAACCCAAACTTGTGAATGGTACGGATTTGCTTTTCAGCTGTGTTTTGTTGAACAGGTTGTAATGTAGAGAATGCATGCTACACCGCTGGACTGTGTGCTGAGAGGACTGCCATCTCTAAAGCTGTGTCTGAGGGACATAAGAGCTTCCGTGCCATCGCAATTGCCAGGTACTTCAGTATAGGGCTATATGTGTGTTGGCCACATATAAGTAATAAGTAGTGTTGAGTAATATTCCATATATATTGTCTTTTTCGCAGTGACCTTGAAGATCGCTTTATTTCTCCATGTGGAGCCTGTAGGCAGTTCATGAGAGAGGTCAGTTCTTCTGCAAAATAAAATTATGCCAACTGATCATTTTCGTCGCTGTAATTTGCAAAAAGATAAGTTACACTGTGGCTTGCCAAAGAAAGTCATCAGGGAAGACCAAAACAAACTGCATGTTTGGAAATGGGATTGTGTGAAATGTATTGTGGCTTCAATACATTAAATTAAAACTAAAATGGCACACATCATGTTTTTCAGCTTCCATTGATGCTGTCATATAACACACTGGTTATGTCTTGCAGTTCGGCTCGCAGTGGGACGTTTATATGTCAAAATCTGATGGATCTTATAAACTGGTGACAGTGGAGGAGCTCCTGCCGTGTTCATTTGGCCCTGAAGACCTGAGGGCAAAAGAAAACTATTAAACTTTTGACATAAACCATGAAAGATAGATTCAAATGTATCGAATGGATGTGTGGTTGTATTATTTTACAGTGAAAAATATTCATTTGTAAATCAATAAATAGTAGGTCTATTCCAAAATTATATGTTGACCTTGAGTTTTATTTTAAAAAAGCCGTAAAAAATTGACAATTATTTCTTCATCCAATCAGTGTTATGCTGAATAAACAGTTTTCATCATTGAATGAATCAACAGTAATAAATGGCTTTGCCATCATGGTAAACAGTTATTGTAATAGAATTTCACAATATTACTGTCACGGTTGCGGTGTATGAAATGAAGTCACGAAGATGAAACTCACAATTAATGTATTTAATAGTCCAGAGACTTAATGACACAAACCTGAATATAATGACAGTAATAAACAGAACAGGAACATGAAAAAGAATGAATGCATTTGCAATTCAATGTATATTCAATATATATATTCTAGGCTTTTTCATGAATGCTCCAAACAGGTTTGAACGTTCAGTGGTGGCCAAAATTATTACAGCACTTATATTTTTTATCAGCTAAAAAGGGTTTTAAGTCAGTTATTGGTATAACAATTATTATTATAGGTAATATCAATATGCAAAACACTCATTTTGCCATTTATTGTAATAATCCAGCAAGGTTTTTGTTTGCACAAGCCAGTGCTCCACACAGAGATCTGATCTCATCATGAATCAGTCTGAAATAACATGAAGAGACAGAACAAGCTAAGACAGACTAGAACCAGAGGAAGTGTGGCAACATCTCACAGATTTTTGACAGCACCCTCATTTCACAGCATTTTTACACAAGTGCCTAAAACTTTTAACAGCATTGTAGCTTTCTTGAAACATCTTGGAGATGTTGCCACGGTTCTTCTGGATTTAGTCTGTCTCAGTTTGTTCTGTTTCTTCCTGTCGTTTCAGACTGGGTGATGATGTAAACTAACATTTCCCACTGACACACTACATTAAAAGTGACTTTTTAGCTGGTAAAAAATATAGTGTTTTAATAATTTGGCTACCGGTGTAAATATAAACTGCCATAGGAATTCTGTTACGTTTTTATTAATGCTGAAACTGACTGAAAACTTTACAAGAAACTCTTCATTTATTCTGGAGTGTGTAAACAGGATGATCTTTACTCATCCGTCTGGTCATGTACAATTCTGTGCATTACCTCAAATAAATATTTTAATATATAATAAAGTGAAAGGAGTTTTTTCATTATGTTGTTTGCCCTGTCTAATGACTGCCAGAAACCTGTTCTCAAAAATTCACCTATACCTTTTCATCTACACCCTTTATTGTTCATCTTAGAAGTGTTGACATTGCTCCACCAAATTACTCATGCTAATCTTCAAAGCATCAATGCATCACTAGTTTCCTCCTTAAAGAGTCTCACACGCTAATTTTTATTATTTATTGCCTGGCCGTCAGAAAAAGCTCTCTAGTCAGCAGCAATATGAATCGCTATAACCCGAAAGAGCTCGTTCGGAAATCTCAGGAAGCCAAAGAACAGGCGTATTGCCCCTACAGCAAGTTCAGAGTTGGAGCAGCTGTCTTAACAAGCGATGGAAAAGTGTTCACAGGTGAGGACGCGCAAAAATGTAACAACTTATGTACTTATGTTATTTTATGTTATATGTATTTTTATTTTAATCCTACAAATACCACACATTTTGGAAATATAAAGAAGTCCCTTATGCTCATCAATGCATTTATTTGATAAAAAAATGCATGTAATAATGTAAAACTGTATTATTAAAATAATTTTGAAACATCAAATGCTTAAAGCATCCTTTCAGGATAGAAGTTTTCATTTTTAAAGTAAAAATCTTCCTGACCCCAAATTTTGGGTAAAAATGGTATCTATGTAGCACCAATGATACATGTACTAAATAAATCCTGAAAAGAAACCAGATGGGCAATAAGAGACGTGAGTTTGTATAATAGTCTACAGTACTGTTTTCTTAACAGGTTGTAACGTAGAGAACGCCAGCTATCCTCTTGGACTGTGTGCTGAGAGGACTGCCATCTCTAAAGCTGTGTCTGAGGGATACACCGGCTTCAAAGCCATCGCAATTGCCAGGTATTTAAGTATATAGCAAAAGTTAAGCCCATATACTGTAAATTTGTAAACTTAAAACAAATCTCATAATTGTTTGTCGTTATGCCATCTGAATGAAATTAAATAGGAACAAGATAGAATTGAAATGCAGCCGTTAAGCATTAATTATTACGTTAAATGCATAGGAATTTGCATGGAGTCCCCCCATTTAATTGATGTAGAATTGCTGAGTCAGCTGTGTAATTATTTATGATCCCTTAAAAGAGCTGTAATTCCTTAACCTTTCGTCCAATTTTGGCGAGAACACCCTCGGTTAAAGCTCAGAGCGTGCATTTTAAGATTATATTATATTACTTATATAAATATAAACTTGAATGTGTTATGGAAAGTAGCTAAAATAATTAAAACGGTACATTTGTCCAAATACGTATGGTCCTGACTGTGGATGGATATATTGGCTGGAATTACTTATTACTTAGTAATATTTCTTTCTTTTATGCAGCGACCTCAAGGATAGCTTTATTTCTCCATGTGGAGCCTGCAGGCAGTTCATGAGAGAGGTCAGTTCTTACAAACATAAAAAATATGCAAACCAATAATTATTATTGATTTATTATTAACATTTAAGAAAACATACAAATATGGAGTTTAAAAGTGATCTGTTAAAAGTTATGTCTGCATTTGGAAATAAAAGACATTTAGGTGTGGCTTATAACAATAGCATTTACAAAAGAATGTAAGCCCTAATCAGAACACACAGGTTATGTCTTCTGTCTTACAGTTCGGCTCACAGTGGGAAGTTTATATGTCAAAATCTGATGGATCTCACGAGCTGATGACAGTGGAGGAGCTCCTGCCGCGTTCATTTGGCCCTGATGACCTGAAAATCGGAAAAGACCCTGTTGGCAATTCGAAAATGTAATAAAAAAGAAAGCTATAAGCCATGTTGCAAAAATAAATCATAACATACATAATAAAGGTTTGTGTTTACACAATGTGTGTGTGTGCATACGGTGTATATTTATTATGTAGGCTATATGAATACAAAAACATGCATGTATATATTTAAGAAAAATATGTTACGTTTATATATATATATATATATATATATATATATATATATATATATATATATATATATATATATATATTTTTTTTTTTTTTTTTTTTTACGATTATAAGAATATAAATATATAAATGCATAGGTGTAAACATTTTTGATAGATATACTTTATGATTGTGCATTTTAGTATACATAATAAATATACACATTAGACATATTATGTAAACAAAACTTTTATGGATGCGATTAACGCGAATTATCATTTGACAGCACTGATTATTTCAAAATAAAAATATAAATAAACTAATAAACAATGGCAATATTTTGAACTGTTGTGTGGTTAATAACTGACTCCGCCCTTCGAACTTTTTTATACTTTATATGTGCCATATTTACTTTTATTGTAAAGTACGTTTCTTTTGACTTTTATTTTGAAAGGCTAAAAAGGGACCAATGAGCGTTACGTAAACACCGTCCTTGAGGAAATAATGTAGGGACAAGTCGGCTCGGTAAACAGGGTCATCTTCGTGAATTGTAGTTCTTTACTCGGCTCAAAATGTCAGTGAAACATGCTCTCGGTCGGGGGTTGGAGCTGGGGAGGTCGCTTCTCCAGCTGGGGCTGTTCAAACCAGCCGGCCGCGTGGCAGCGAAGCTCCGCGGCGAGAGGCTGCGTGTGTCCCGCTCGACCCGCACCGTCCAGCCGCAGACCTTCCTGCCCGCTCGATACCGCTTCTTCCGGCTGTCTCTCAGCGGGCTGGCCGCGCAGCTCCAGTCTGGGGCTCTCAGGAGAGTGGCTGGAGGTGGTGCTCCCAGAAACAGAGGTGTTTTTCTGGCTTTTGGGCTGGGTTTGGGGCTGGTTGAACAGCAGCAGGAGGAGGACAGGACAAGCGCTGCTCTGTGTCGGGAGATACAGGTGAAAAACAATGCCTATCTGAAAATAATTATATAGCATAAAAATAATATTAGAGCATTCCTGTAGCTCAGCGGCATGGTTATCTTGATAAACAGAATGCATAAAAATGTATTCCCCTTATATTATATATATATATATATATAAATAAATGCAAACCTTTAGTCATGTATATATTATGCATTATTATAATTTAATATATAATATTGCACTTGTTATGTTAATATAATGTTACAACGTGCATTCTTTATGTTGCATAGAGTTATTACTTGTAACATTGCAATATTACATTCACAGTAATTCATAAATGTAATTAAAACGTAATTTAGAATTAACTTAATTAAGAATTTTGTTAGTTAAACTAGCTTCACTACAAAATACTATAACTTCATTTTTGTGTCATTATTTGTCACGTTTTTCTTAAATGTATGCATGCATTTATGTGTATTTATCATGTGTGTGTATTCATATATACATAATAAATATACATAGCACACACACATATATTATCACAATTAATTGTTCAACACCACAAAAATAATATTTCATATTATATATTTTATTACTTTTAAAAAAATGTATTACTGTAAGAAGTTATTCTGATAATGAATTTGTTATAAAGTAATAAGAGTAATAAATACAATTCTATTTTCTGTCATTTGTCACATCAGACTTAAGTTCATTAGACCTAGTCAGTTTTGCCCAAGTACATGCAAATGATATGCAAAAAGTGTTATGAATATATGCAAATTACAGTATAGCAGTTGTATCCATAATGCATTTATCGTTTGTCAGCAGAGCATGGTATTACATCGCAATGCAACTTTATTTAAAGCTTGTTTACATGCGTTTCACAATGTTTTTTCGATGTAGGCCGTATTCAGAAAGAAGAAGTTTCAGACCCCTCTGAAGTCTTTTACATCGGGGTACAAGTTGGAGGACTATGTGATTGGGAAACAGATCGGGAAAGGTTGCAACGCGGCGGTGTATGAGGCAGCGGCTCCGTTCTCGGCCCCTGCGGAGAGCGGGAAGTGTTCACTGGTGGAACTCAACCAGAAAGAAACGGATGATGACGATAAGACAGCAGGACCCCTTCGATTCTCAGCTAAACCCAGCTTTCCCTTAGCTGTCAAAATGATGTGGAACATTGGGGTGAGTGTTTTAACAGGGAACTCTTTGGGATTTGGTGATGAACGCATGTAAGATGTTTTAGAGTCCCTCGGCGGCTTCTTCTAATGCGCATTCGATACTGCTCCATAGGCTGGTTCATCAAGCGATGCCATTCTGCGCTCTATGTCTATGGAGTTGGTTCCTGCTTGTCCACAGGCTTTAAGGAAAGAGCAAGGAGAGATCGCTTTAGATGGGTGAGTTCGTATGTTAACTTTAGCAGTGCAGCACGGCTTTAAAATAGACTGAATCACGGCCGGTGGCTTTGCTATTTTTACAGCCGTTTTGGAATGGTGCCTAAAAGACTGACTGCTCATCCCAACGTGGTCGCAGTGTACCGGGCCTTCACCGCTGAGGTCCCGCTGCTGCCCGGAGCTCAGGAGGAGTACCCCGATGTCCTGCCTGCCCGGCTCAATCCGCTGGGTTTAGGCAGCAATCGCACGCTGTTCCTGGTCATGAAGAAGTGAGCAATCGTAAATAAAATAAACTAATAAACAATGAGCACACTTGAAAAAAAATAGATATACATGTGTGCGTAATGTGTATATTTATTCTCTATATAAATAAACACACATGCATGTATATATTTTGGAAATGTTTGTATATTGATAGAATGTATATCATTCATATATAAACAACATTTTTTTTCTTAAATGTATGCATGCATTTATGTGTATTTATCATGTGTGTGTATTTATATATACATAATAAATATACATAATACACACACATATATTATCACAATTAATTGTTCAACACCACAAAATAATATTTCATATTATATATTTTATTACTTTTTTAAAAATGTATTACTGTAAGAAGTAATTATAATTATATATTAAATAAAATTAGTTCTGATAATGAATTTGTTATAAAGTAATAAATACAATTCTATTATTTCTTTCTTTACTTTTATTTATGATTTTAGTATATTTATTGTTATAACAGTAAAATGTAACGAATAAATTAATAAATGATTCTAAAATGATAATTAATCATTCATTTTATATTTGTTTTAAAATAAATATAAAAAATTATAATACAAATAAATTATATTTTTGTTAATTGCATTTATTTTATATTTTGTATTTGTTCTAAAATATAAAAAGTAATAAATGAAATGTATAAAATGATGAATCTAAAAATAATTGTTATTAGTAACATTATTTGATGTTTATTATAAAAATACAAATAATAAATAACATTATTCCAATGCTTATAATAATTATTTTTTACAATATTGTGTTATATAATAATATTTATGTATTAGTCACTGTTAAATCTATTATATGTTATATATTATTTGACATGCCACAAAAAGACACACACAAAAAAAACAGGCCTTCAGACTAATTTTCTAACAAACGTTGCTTGTTGTCATTTTTTTTATTGCTGTGTCTGTGCTGCAGTTACCCGTGCAGCTTGCGGGAGTACCTGGGGGTGTGTGTGCCCGACCGGATGCAGGCGTCTCTCATGCTGCTACAGCTGCTAGAAGGGGTGGATCACCTGGGCAAGCAGGGCATCGCTCACAGAGACCTCAAATCAGACAATGTGCTCCTGGAATTTGACAGCTGTAAGAGTCATTACACAGGGCAGACAGAGCTTGACGCTCATAAAGACGTGCAGCATTTTTGCCGGCATTAGGCGAATGCTTCCTTCACATTAGCTGTAACGTTGCTGTAATGCGTTTTTATTTCAAAGCTGGGTGTCCCAGACTGGTGATCACTGACTTTGGCTGTTGTCTGGCAGAGGATTTTGGCCTCAAGCTGCCCTTCAACAGCTGCTGGGTTAACAGAGGAGGAAACGCCTGTCTGATGGCACCTGAGGTGAGAAACGTCTGGAATAACACTAAGTTTAAATCGTAGAATATATGAGGAAAAGGAGACCGCAAGTATGTTTTAGTATTTTTGAAAGTCTCCTGCAAGGCCTGCGTTCGATTTTTATGTATCAAATGTAATGTAATTATGATTCCTTTGTCTTCTAGGTGGCCACAGCAGTTCCAGGACCTGGGGTGATGATAGATTACAGTAAAGCAGACGCCTGGGCTGTAGGTGCCATGGCCTATGAGCTCTTCGGTCAGCCGAACCCCTTCTACAGCTCAGAGGGACTGGAGAGTCGCAGTTATCAGGAACAACAGCTTCCTCCTCTTCCTGCTGCTGTACCTGAGGATGTACAGCTAGTAGTGAAGCTACTGCTGCGCAGAAAACACTCATAAGGTATGAAGTTTTCATTAAAAAAACTTTGATTTATATATATATGTGTGTGTGTGTGTGTGTGTGTGTATATATATATATTCATGTGTGTATGTGTATATATATATATATATATATATATATATATATATATATATATATACATATATATATACACACATATACTGTGTGAATGTAGTTTTTTTTTTCTTTTAAATCTAAACAAATATATGTTCATATGTATTTCATATTTGTGTTTTTATATATATATATACACACACACACATACAATTATATTAGGTAGAGTCACTAAGGACCATAAAGTGTTTGCTTCAAAAAAACTTAATGGTCCTGAAATAATTATTTTCAGCAATATATTTGGATAGATTTAATCTTCATTCAAATCATTGTTTAATAACGATAATAATAATGCATGTTTTTATTGTTGTAATATTACTGTCATGTTTTTAAGCAAAAATAAAACCAGAATTAAAATCATTTTTACATATGAGTTATAGGACACAACATCAAAATAACCAGTGTTGATCATGATCTCATGCATATATATAATAAAGCATTATTTATGCATATATTTCATGTATTTTGAGAATATAATTGTAACATCTGTTTTCAAAATATATAAATACATTTTAGCAGATTTCATAAATATAACCATCCTTCAAAATAATTTTTGCATATCAATTATTGAGCACATCGTAAAAAATAATTTTTATTCATCATAAAAATGATCAAATAATTTGAATTGTACTAAAGAATGGACTTTTTATTTCAGAAATACAACCATTATTTTTAATTATGTATGCGTATCAGTTATTTGACACAGTATATATTGATCATAAAAATGTTGCAGTAAAATCTTTCAAGCTCTGGTTTAGCCATAGAGAAAGCCTGAGAAGATAGAAAAAACTGAGAGGATGAGCATTTAATTGAGTGGTTTATTTGGTGACGTCCCTGATGGTTTGCAGCGGCCCAGTGCACGTGTGGCTGCTAACATGCTTCACATGAGCCTGTGGGGCAGGCGAGCGTTGTCCAGCTTGGATCGGACCAGAATGGACGAGCTGTCGGACTGGCTGCTGTGTCAGTCAGCTGTGGTGCTGCTGAAGGGCCGAGGGTCCGGCGGGAGCTCCGTGGAAGCCGAACTCCAGAGATGCTTCCTCGCCAACATAGACCTGGAGGACCTCCGCTGCGCAGCCCGCTTCCTCGCGTACGGACAAGAGCAGTGGAAGTCCCTGCTAGCACACTACACTGACCCCTAGTGAGCGAGGGAGTGCTCACTAGAGAAACAAGCACAGTTGCACAGCTTTCGTTTTATTGTCCATCGCTGACGTATTTTGAAAGGATGGCAGTTTATGCATTTGCACTTTTAACTATGTACTTTATGCTGTTGATGACTCTTTAGAATAACAGCTTGAAGCAGGTACAAATTCATGCATAATGTAGTGCATAGTATACTGAACATCGCTTTTATAATGAAGGCGGAATAAATAAATGGATGTATTTTCTGACAGTATATTTAATGCAAATTAGATTTTAACTTTTGGGAACTGATTGCATCGGTCGGTCGGAGGGGTCGAAAAAGCCTTTGGGATGTCGCTTCAGGGATTGAGCGAGTGATTATATTTTTGAATGAGTTCGCCGTTGCAATCTTTGGAGTAAGTTGTTTTGATGAATTGTGTAATAATACAATCGTGCATGTGCATTAAACTTAAACGGGCTGTATTTTCAAGGCACTTTATGGAAAGGAAATTTGAGTAGTATTCAAACAATGTGTTTTGTTATTTGCATGCAATAAAACAGTTTGCTGATCGATTGTGTGTTAATCTTTGCGCTGCAGAATATTATCATTGCGATATTCGCTTTACTTTAGAATAAACTGCATTGGCCAAGAGGAATGGGCAGTCCTTTTAGCAGAAATGCGTACGGATATATTTAGAGAGAGAGAGAGAGAGAGAGGGATGTCATTTTTGTGCTCACGTTGCAGAAAAACACGATAGTTTCAAAGTGTTTTTTTTTTTCTTTTGAAATATGACCTGTTTTGATAGATTTTGTCAAATCTGCATAAATAAAAGTAGTTTGTATTTAATTAAAATAATGATAATAATCTTTTTGTTGTTGTTGTTATTAATAATAATAATACCCATTTAATTCTTTCGAATTGAAGTGTTTGTTGTTTCAAAATGCAAAAAAAATCAAACGAATTAAATATGTTTGCTAAGCTCTTATCGGTTAGACATAGACATAGCCTTCTAATGCAAAGGTTTGATTACTTTAATCCTTTCCACCATTATACAAATCCTACTCTTATCATCATATTCCAGGAATTGTGTGCTTTCTAATTTTATAGTTTGGACAGGACCCTTTTTGTATTCTAACGTGATTGGATTTAAGGCCAGGTTAAAAATACTTGTGGTAATACAGTGCAAAAATAATCAATATCGTTCATTAATACAGCATGCATACCGTAAATTCATTCCTAGTAGGAGTAGTATGGGAGTATATGATTGTGAGGAACGGCACACAGAGTCCAGCCCCTCGTCCCGTCGCGCCAGGGTCGAAAGTTCACGTTCAATCGCCCGAACTAATAACGACAGATAAAACTTCCCGGTCAAACTAACCTCTGTTGCGTCGCATTTATCGCTAATTATCGCAGGGGCTGATTTCACGTCGAGCTGATCATGCTTTCATCGTCCAAAATCGTAAGTAAAGCTCGTGCGGTCTTTAGCGCGCCTCGGGTTTTTAAAGCGTGCGCTTCTCAGGGAGTCCTGAAACGGGGGAAGTTTGAGGGGGAGCCGTGCGACGCGTCCCGCACGCGGCGGATGTCCGGGACGGCTTCAACGTCCCGCCGAGCGCGGAGTTCGTGGCGAGGGTCAGCGGAATCGCGACTATGTGCAAGTTACCGTTTCAGAAAACGGCGGACGGGTTGGACGCGGCGTTCGTCGGGGTTCCTATCGACACCGGAACTTCCAACCGTCCCGGCGCGAGGTAATAACGTTCTCGAGCGTCGCTAAATGCCTGCGACAAATTGGCATTGTGCAGGCTAATAGTATAAATGTATGTAACGTCAATAAAACCACAAATTGTATTTGCTGTGTGTGTTATAAAATGCGCAATCATACAATTTGTAGGCATATACTTGTAATAAAACACAAGCTATGTAAACATTTATTGGATGTATTTTTAAATATACTTTTATAACTTTCATAAAATAATAATAAAAAAAATCGAATAAAAATTGTAATATTCGCTTGTAATATTTGCATTTAGATATATGCGTATAATAAAACATACGTTTATTTCTACACGTATTTTATATTTTTCAGTATGTATTTAGAAAATGTTATAATTCGTTTAAAAATGCAATACATATATTACCGGTTTAATAAAGTGGCAATTAACTTATTTTTATAGACATTTTATTTAAATATAAATTTTAAAGACATATTTTTTATATTATGCATTTTTGAATACAATGGTATAATTAATATTTTTCAATAAGATCAATTAAAATATTGTTTAAATAATATGTAGTAAATTGTAATTTATTCATTTTTCAATAGTACTTGTATTTATGCATGCTTATAATAAAACAGGAGAGATAGAATGTTTTATTATAAGCAAGTCTAATATATACGTTTATACATATGTGTTTGTATATTTTCAAATATAGATCTTTTCAAAAATGTATTGAGGCAACGTATATTATGGTTTGAAATGTTCGTGCACAAACATAATGACTCGTGCTCGATGCAGATTCGGTCCGAGGCACATCAGGGCAGAATCCGCTATGATCAGGTTGTACAACGGCTGGACCAGAGCGGCCCCATACGAATCAATAAAGGTGGCGGACATCGGCGACATTAACGTCAACCTCTTTGACCTGAAGGACACCTGCAAAAAAATCCGAGAGGCTTATCGTGAAATTGTGGCCACCGGCTGCATCCCCCTCACACTGGGTGAGGAAACGTATTCAATACGCAGAAATGCTTTGATCGGGTTTGGGCCTGCTTTTAATGCATCACCTGTCTTGGATTCCCAGGAGGTGATCATACGATTGCGTACCCAATCCTGCAAGCCGTTGCTGAGAGGTCGGTGCAAACGCGAGAGGTCTCCCTCCTAATCTGCAACGCTAACTCACGCTAAGTCTGAAATACTGCTGTTTCTGCTGTTCAGACATGGACCGGTGGGCCTGATACACGTGGACGCCCATGCAGACACTAGCGACATGATCCTGGGGGAGAAAATTGGTCACGGGACCCCTTTCAGGCGCTGCGTGGACGAGGGGCTCCTGGACTGCAAGAGGGTCGTCCAGATCGGTCTCAGAGGCTCGGGTTATTCTCCAGATAATTATGAGTGGAGCCGAGCACAGGTATCATGACGCTTTAAACGATAGTCACGCTCTAAATAGATCATTTGTATATGTTAGAATATGAAGTTTCACATAAAATCCATTAATTATGCACCTCTTTTGTGTCTCTCGTATAACTCCGCCGACGCTTGGTACGATTTACTATTTGTTCCATGCATTTGCATTACACAAACTATTTCATGATTTATAAATCGAGGAACAGGAAATAGTAAATGTACATGCAAATGCATGGAAAACTTTTCAAAATGTATTCTGTATGTGTATATATATATATATATATGTGTGTGTGTGTGTGTGTGTGTGTGTGTAAGTGTTTATATATACATACTAAAATATACACAGTATACACACATATGGTATGTAAACAAAAAACTTTATTTTGGATGGATTTGCTACTTAAATTCATTTTCGAGGGTATAAAAATTCTGGTAAAACTTGCAAAATATTAATTTTTGCCAGGGTTCTTCAGGTAAAATCTGCATTCCAGGGGCTAAAAATCACATTATTAGGGTCGCTTAAACAACCCAATGGTAAAATAACCCAATTATGCGGGAAATCCGTGGACTTGGCAACACTAGTCTGCTTGTCATATTATAGCCATATTATATACTTGAAAAATAAGAAATGTAATAAACACTGTAATTCTTTTTATAATATTTGTATTCGGCATACATGCTTGTGAATAAAAACGTTGTATATTTATATATTTAAATTTTCATTTATATTTGTGAAACTCCATTTTTTACATTTTCATGTTTTGGTCCTTCCAGGGTTTCCGTGTAGTGGAGGCTGTGGAGTGCTGGCACAAATCTCTCGTCCCACTCATGGAGGAGGTTCGCTCACAGATGGGAGCGGGCCGGTCTATCTCAGCTTTGACATAGACAGTCTGGACCCCGCTTTTGCTCCAGGGACAGGAACACCCGAGATTGCTGGCCTCACACCCATACAGGTATGCTTTACCTGTCGCTCAGAGATGCTTAAACCTGCTCCTGGACTCGAGAGTAATCTCCCATCAATCTTAAACCTACTTTTAATTCACTTTATGCCAGTAATACTTCCACAAGTATCCATGTAAACATAAAAAAACGTTCACTATGCAACCACATGAACAACTGACACAGACTATAATTCTGGCATAAAAATGATTCATCACACAGTCCTTAGACTTTGCACGTGAAAGTTTAATATTAACTTTAGGGGGTGGTTAAAAGCAGACTTGAAAATGGAGACATGGCGGATCTGAATCTCAATCGATGTTTTCAGGGTCTGGAAATCATTCGAGGTTGCCGAGGTCTTAATCTTGTGGGTTGTGATTTAGTTGAGGTTTCTCCACCTTACGACACCACAGGTACTGTATTACTGTACGTCCTCCTGAGACCCAGACAAAAAGTATTTCTTCACGTCATTACGTTGTTTAGAGCATAAGAAAAAAATTGGGAAAAAAATTATTCTGTGAGGGGCACTAGGACTTCTTAAAATTAAAATGGCATAAAAAAGGGCAAAAACAATAGGATTTTTTTATGCCAAACGCTATTTAAGGCTGATTCTCAGCAATGTTATACAATAGTTGTTCAAATTATTTGTTAATTATTTCATGCAATTTGTGTGTACTGTTGTTTTCCTATTAAACATAGTGTATCTATAAATCTATAAAAATCTATAAATCAAATAAATGCACTGTTAGGACAGCATGTTGAAAAAAATGCCGTACTAGGAGAAACAAATGGCCAGATTTCATAAGAATGATGATATATAATTAATTTCCTATCAGTTATGTTTGCTAAAATGCATAATAAATGTGCTTTTAGTCCTGGTGCCTCTACAGTGGACACGTATGAAATAATGTCCTGTTCCATAACAGAAAATATTTGAAAATCCATAACATATTGCTTCAAAATTATTCAGATTTAAATGACAATTGAAAAATATAATCACATTCCCATAAGGATGTAAAATTTGTCAAACATCCAAATATTTGGTATCTCTGAAAAGCCCTGACATCCTAGAGAAATGTACAAAAATATAACGATCCACTACAAAGGCAAAAACGCCATAGCTGGGTCTCAGGAGAATTTCATTTATATTTTATATTTTCATTTATAGATATAAAAATTTTATTTATAGAATTTATATTGTATTTTATTATTTACATTATATTTTCACAGGAAACACTGCTTTGACTGGGGCTAACCTCCTTTTTGAGATGATGTGTGTCCTTCCAAAAGTCAAATATTATTGATTTTTTTACGTTTTCGTTAAGACTTTTGCGAAATGTCTCAAATAATTGCACAGTGACATACATGATTTATGTACAAAATCAGTATTATTATTATTTTCAGCAACAAATACCTTTATTTGGATGAAAACAGTGAAAAAAAAATCATATCGTGGATGAAGAAACATAAACCTCGGGAATATAAAAAAAAAATCACAAAATTATGAAAATAAAACATTTGAGGTTTATTTGATAATACAGTTTTTGAACCGATTAATAAATAGATTACATAACGTGATACAGAGTTCATATTTTACACCACAGACATGAATACAATTTAGTCATATAGAGTTGATAAGCCATGAAAATTTGGCAGGATTTAATGTTATCTTAAATTTAAGATATTTCTCAGTGCATTGCGAAACACAAATAAAATGCTACTATGGCACCAATACTGCATCGTCAATTACAAAGTATAATGAATGTTCATTGAACACCATATGAATAAAGCAATATTATTCATCACTCGAAATATGCCAGTAATGGAAGACTTCATATAGGAGTGGATTTAACTTACCCACACCTTTCTGTGCATATGCAATAGCTAATCAAATGCGTTAACCACTAAATCCTGCTATACAAACATAAATAAGACAAAACGGTTTTCTTACCGTTTCTAAACATGAAATGCATAGTACAAAATACTTCCAGATCAAGTATGCATTATTTCTTCTCTCTTCGTACTGTTGAGAGTATGTTTTGCATGCCACAGCACATTTTTAATGAAAGGACACAACTGGAAACTATAAAGGTCTCTGGCACTACTTACATCCTTTAAGGCTTTACCTGCTCGTTTTATAGCTGCACTATATAGCTGAATGTACAGATAGATAAAGAGCTGTTACACCCTTTACTTACACTGTCAATCTGGTAAGAACATCTGGAAACTTTCTTGTATTTTAGAGACACAAATCCACATTATATTTTTATATATACATTGAATATTATGTAACTATTTACACATTGGGACTGAAGCACATTTCATGTTGTTTTGGGTATTGCTGTAAAAAGTCGCGCCAGTTGTGTTAAAGTCTGTACCACAAGTATGGAAGATGGCGAGAAAAACAAATCTTTAGAAAATGAATTGGTAATGCTACAGTATTTTTAAGTTTCAATGAATAAAACCTAAAATATCTACCAAACCCTGTGTTTTTACTATTATTTAAAAGGAAAAAAAATCTCTGTTTATATTCAGATTAATAAAATAATAACAAATGCTACATTTCCAAATAGTGGCTTTTCATATTTTTAATTTGGAATTCTTATAAACTTTTAATAAATGTCTAAAAGTATTTTTCTACTTTTGTTTTAGATTTTTATGGGTTTTTTTGGTAAGGAATTGCAAGTAACAGTTCATTAGCATTATGCATCATGAACTAACAATAAACCTAGCGTTGAAATGCTAAAAATGTTTTAGTACTGTAGATATTGACTGTGTGCTCTAGAAATGTGCGTTATCCATAATCAATCAACGCATGTAAAGCGCTGTGCATTGTTATTTCATTAAATTCGCTGCATTAACTGAAGTTAACATATAGAACCTTATTGTCAATTGTTAGCAAAAGCTAAATATTGCACTTTGTAGATTAAGGCGTTAAATTAAAAGGAAAGTGTCTCTTAAAATTGTCAAACGTAAAAATTCACAGCATTGTCATGAGTAAACATAGTTAGGACTAAAAGTCTACAGTGATAGTTATGTTATGCTACATTATGTTAGCTGTGTTTTCCAGCTAGCAGCATGTTGCAGTGTTATTTGTGTAACGGAAGTGTTTAAAATCAAAAGCTAGGCTAGGCTGTTGATATTTTGGCTCTCCACCAACAGCCTTTTGATATATCCAAGCCCTCCGTTAGAGCAGCTAAATTAAAGATCTGCACGAGGTCAGCAACAGTGTCGATTCAAGTACATTTTCGTTTCCTCAACAATGCTAAACTAAAGCCACTCCACGTGGGAATAGTCTCACAAGCATCCAGCTCTGAGCAGCTTCAAGCCCGGTTTCGCTGAGGCCATCGGGTGCTTCTAATTCCAGCTGGGTTATCAGCTTCAGCAAAAGCATGCTAGCTTCAACGAGGCTTTATTTGTTGACTGTGATCTTGTCCAGACCGGGCCAGGCTGGGGACGTAGTACCGGGGCAGAGTCCCTTCCATCAGTCGCTCCATCCAGAGTCCGAAGTCGATCCAGTTTGTGGTGGATCTGAAGAGTTGTGGATCGAGAGCGTGTCATGCCCTTCCTGGAGCGTGAAACTCCTCCTTCCTCCTCCGGCTTGCTATCCAAGTCTTCACCTGTGTAGACTGGCTTGAAAAGACAGAGGTATTTCTTATGGCCATTGAGGGCTAGAACATAGCCTGTGTAGTCTAATTTGCGGCTGCCCACTTCGGCCCTCATCTGTGTCTATTTGCATGGCGTCTGGGCGATTCCAAAGCGGCCGACATCCATTCGCTGTGTTTATCCACATTTAGGAAGGAGAAGTGTGGGGTCAAACTCCTACGAGGAAGAGGAAACCTTGTATTTATTTATTTTTTGACATTGTGACTTAAAGGAACAGCATGCAAAGAGGGCTCACCTGTGAACGAATAAACTTCCTTGGCAAATTTGCTGAGCAGGATGTTTTTTGTAGAATCAGTAAGTACCAGAACTACATTAATGTGACCCGGCCTCAACTTAACCAGGTTACTAGTGTATGTAATGTCGGTTAACTCTGTCACCTCCACAAAGTTTTTCTTTGGTGGACGACTGCTGAAAAAAAAAGTAAGTAAGAGCATTTAATAGATTAATAAATTAGAGATGCATCAATTTTTTTCATATAATATACTTTAATGCTATTCACAACAAATGACTGATATTATTAAAATTCCAAATGTATTATTAATATTATAAATAGCATACATAAATATCCAATATTGCTTTAAAATTGCTAATACCCTTTAAATGAAATGGTACTAATATGTTGTACATCATTAAAATAGATGACGTTATGTGGAATTTATTTATTGGGTTTATCCAAATGTAATATATGAAAGAACCTGGATGCGCTGGAGGTGTTTGGGGAACCGTTCTCGCCTTGGAAACCTCTTTTGCTTTCGTTTTGGGCTGTTTTTCCTCACTTGAGTCACTGAAATTAGAAAGAGCAATTTTTAATGTCTCTGCATTTTCCCGTCTAACACATCAGAATTATGAATGCAATAAATCCTACCTGAAAGCCTGAATAACTACAGTGCCAAATAAAATAAAAAGTGCAGAGAATATCAAAGACAGGAGGGCATCATCTCACGCCTGCAAAATGAACGATAATAACTTAATAGAGCATTATATATCAAAAAAACATTGCTGACCAGTACCTCCATAACAACTGTTGCCTTTCACCACTAACAGATATTTCATGAAGCTTATTACCTGAATTAGCAAACGACAAAAGAGAGGGCAGAGTACAGGCATTTTATTCACCTACCAGTTATTGTGAAGAAGATCATCAATAATTTCAGACAAGTAGTCATATGCAGTATAAATCCATCTTATTAAAAACATCTGACAAGAAACAAATTTACAATATTAAGTTCCAGCAAATTTGGACATAATCTAGATCTCTACTGAGACATGCATATAGGTCACTGCTAATTTCCCAGTTAAAGACGTTCCATGAAAAGCAAACCCAGAGAGACTCACGGAGGTGAACTCATTGTTGAGCTCTGGGAGAACGGCATCATTGTTGAGGATGGAGGATCCTTCTGCAGTCTTTCGAGTTCCTCCAAGAGCTTTTGTTTGTCTTCCTTACTGCGTTCCATCCTCCCAAAATTGGCTTATACAGAATCTTGCCAGCTCCGTTCGCCTTTCCAGAATCACCACCTGCTCACACATGCAAGCGTTTCATCCAGTTGCACACTAGACGTCCACCAATAGTGGATTTTGGTAACTTCAGTGGGAAAACAGGCCTATAACCAATTGAAGCTTGGGGCTG
Organism: Puntigrus tetrazona; assembly: GCF_018831695.1. Lineage (NCBI taxonomy): Eukaryota > Metazoa > Chordata > Actinopteri > Cypriniformes > Cyprinidae > Puntigrus > Puntigrus tetrazona. The sequence continues at coordinate 17,769,689 of NC_056721.1, read as the reverse complement.
AAAGTATGTTGAATAAAAATTACAATTAGTAAATAGTTTGGGTTATTCTGGGAAGAACTCCCTGCGCCTCCATTTAGACTTCGCATGGATGAAAGCAGAATGAGAATAATCCTGCAGGGTAAACAAAAACAGAACCAACAAATGTATTGCAGATATTGTTACAGTTCAATACCTTTAGTACACGTTTTATAATTAGTCTGATTCAAGGAGAATCAGAAAGCTGGATCCTGACTGACAGAGGAGGTTAATTAGCTACTGAGCAATGCAAAAACTGCTGATAATACTGAAGGACCTTATATGCTAGAGAGCTGTCGTAGTCCTATAGGTAGATGGGGATCAGCTGAGAGTCAGCAGAGCTTGACAAAGGTACCTGCCAACCTCCATAATGCACAAGTATTTTCTTCTCGAAACTGAAAAATTGCATGAAGTAGATGACATCTACCTGTGGTGGTGTGCTGTCTTTGTTTTTCAAGAGAGCATCACATAGGGGCTGCTGGCGTGCGGCTGGTAGACATAAGCAAACCGCAGCACATCATTGGTGTTTGCAGAGGCTAGCGAGAGGAAGGCTTCATTTCCTGTGGCAAAGGACTCTTCCTCACCAGTGATGAGTAGAACGCAATATCTGTGGAAAAGACATTGCAGACTATTGAAAAAGACTGATATGATGATGTTGAATTAACTCCACTGATTTTTACAAAGCCATCTTACTTCCTGCGACGATGGAACTGTTTGACTGGACAAAGCTCATCAAATAGCTTCTGGTTCACCAGACGAGGGGCCAGGAGGAACTTGTTGTTGGAGATGAACTCGTCTATTATCTGCTTCTTCATCCCTTTAGCCTGAGAGAGCAAATGTTTGATTGAAAGTCAAAAAGTAAACAAATTTATATTTTCTCAAAATCTCAAACAAAAAAAGAAGTTGCTGAAGCCTCAACCTGGGGTGCGTTTCCAGGACAACGATGTAACTCGCTGAATAACCACCATTGTGTAAATGAACGATTTTCAATCACTGTTCAAATATGAAATTTAATCGTAAGCTTAATGAACAGTTTGGGAGAATTTGATGTTTCCCAATAAAAACAGATAGAAGCTACGCTTGGATGCCCGAGAGGCATTGCAAAGATGGCCGCCAAGTGACACGACTTGTCTTAAAGAGACTTAACTTTAGCTATGCAGAGTTTACATTGAACTCTAATTAAATGCACCTAATCAAGCTAATCAAGTACTTCAGGTTTATTTGAAAACAAAGTTTGACACACCTGTTCTAAGACAAAAATCCAGTATATGCACAAAATTAACAAAGACTTACAATGGGACTCCCACCCCAAAATAAAAATGTTGTCATTAATAATGACTTTTAATTTGTCCTCTGTGTCCCCATCACCACAGCTCCAATTCGAGAATGTGCACAGGATGCAAACTACGTACACTCTTCTGTCAGACACAATATATTTGCTGTGTGTATTTACACTATTTGAAGAAAAACAGAGCTTCCTAGTGGGTGAATATTTACTATATTTGCCAGAAGCAAAACTTTATCCAATTAGTGTGGCATAGAATAGTAGTAGAAGTAGGAAACAGGTCTACCTGTATAATATCTGCAGGCTTCTCAACATCCTCTTTGAAGACAAGCATGGTTGGCGCATAAGTGTTTATGTTGAATTTTCTCAGCAGGTCAAGCGGTCTCAGAAAGACCTTGATCCACATATCCAAACTGCACATAGTCCTTATAGGCAAACGCTGTAAGCTATTAGAAATAAAAGCAATAAATCATTGGTGTATTGACTGAACATTGGCAAATTTGGAGTTTACTAATCTCTACCTTATAAAGCAAAGGGAACCGAAGGCACTTGGTCAAACAGGAGAACATGGGGCTTTGTTCAGCTCATGCCAGCTCTTCAGAAACTCTTGGTTGTTTTTGTCTGTGACCTAAAGACATCCATGAATTAGAAGTTTGAGACCAGAAGAAGACATAAATACAGACAATGGGAGTGTATGATGATGTTCCATAACCTTTTCAACTAGTCTCTGTGGCAGCAAATCTTCTACAAACTGCATCAGGTGGCCTTTAACAACAGCGTAATGGAAAACCACTTTTCCATTGGCGACACCAAGAATAGATGGAGTCTGATGTGCTCCCAAATGATTTGCTAAACGCCGCTCATAGCCAACATCAACCACACACGATTCCAATCCCTAGGGATGAGAAAAACTACTTCTTATCCGGAGGAAATCATTTGAATCACTAACAGGGGCCAAGGACAAATAAGCATTTCCTAGAAAATATGAATTGTCTCACCTAGCGTTTCCAGTTCCTGCACTGTTTCTTTCCAAACTGGCTCGATATGGATGCAGCTGAAGCACCAGTCTGAGGTGATTTTGATCAAGTAAGGCCTCTTGAAGCTGTCAGGCACAACTTCATTGACATACTGGTTGAAATGCAACGTGTATTTGTTGTCAGCAAAGTCCAGCCACCCACTTATTGTTGAAGGAAAGTGGAAGAAAGACTCGTCAAAGTAGAAGTTATTCATGAAAATGGCGGAAAGCATGATGGGCGCGTCCATACGGGTGAGTGTTATCTGTTTGTCCTGCTTGATCGTAGCTGGCTCTCTTCTCCTCGTTTGTTAAGATCTATGGAGTAACATGAAGCTAACGTTAACATTGCTTCTGACAGCATGCGATCTGTTTAGTGTCTTTATGAGCTCGGTACCTCATATGACTTTGTAATCTTGATGAACATGTCTTCTGCTTCAGGATTTTTGTTTTTATCAGGATGCCTGAGAGTCGAGATTAAAAATGACCGTGCCATTCTCGTTTAGGCATCATGAAATTACTGTAGAATTACAATGTATAAAAAATTGCACTCTCACCATTCCTTGGCCAGGCGTTTGTACACTTTCTTGATTTCTGCTTGGCTTGCGCTTCTGGTGACTCCAAGAACTTTATATGGATCAAATTCTGCAGCGCTTTCCACGTAGCATCCGTCAGGAGCACATAGACCATCATTACAGAGAGTGATAGCACCACCATCCTCATCATGACCATGTGTTCTTCTGCCCGAAGACTATCAAAATAATGACATTATGGAGGACATATGTAAGTATGAATATCGAAAATGCATTTTCAGTTCAAAAAAGTTTAAAAATCACATTGGCTAAACAGATAAATGTGTACATGAATGTGTACATAAATGAAGGATTAAATATATTTTATTTACATTTTTGTATTTGAAGTAAAACTTGCTCCTCATATAAATATTAGATGAACTAGAAAGTTTAAATTATTATTAAAATGGTTAAATTAGATTAAATAAAATAATTATGAAAAAGTTAACATGCATTAAGTAGCGTAAATAAATGTAAAAAGTGAAAATGTAAAAATAAAAAGCCAATCCAACAAATGGATAATTTTAATAGTATATAAATAACACTATTATCGAAGTGAATATATTCATGATTGCTTTTCATTGTTATTATCGAACAGTCTTCGCACTTACAAAATAAAATAAAACTTAAGCATTAAAAAATCAGTGTCCATTGCATACACTAAAAGCTGTCATGCAAAATACCTAAGTTTCCATCAGATGTCAGTGACACCAGCTAGTCGCGTTTAGACCATTGCGGAAAAACAGACATAACGCATTCAACGACAAGAGAAAATAACCATTAAATTGCGCTGAGGGGCAATAATAAGCAGGACATGCATATAAATGACATCTCACGAAACTGAAAGACCCTAGCTAGCCTGTTAGCCGACCTAGCTCATGCTTTTTTTATCACAGAATTTGACATCAAAAACGAATGGAAACCATTACAGCATGAATGGAATATGAATATACCGCTGCTAATGGTGACAGAAGTTCATCCATCCATCTGGGTGACGCGTTCATAAACCATGAGACATGCGCATTAATATTAGCAGAGATTCACAGCGACATAAACATTTCTCTCTCTCTCTCTCTCTCTCTCTCTCTCTCTCTCTCTCTCTCTCTCTCTCTCTCTCTCTGTGTGTGTGTGTGTGTGTGTGTGTGTGTGTGTGTGTGTGTGTGTGTGTGTGTGCCTTCATGGCATGGCGTTTCGTTAGACTGACAAATATTAGCAAAAAGTTTTTTTTTTTTTAATGCTGGGACGATATTATCTCCTCAAGAAAAACACAATAGTCAGACTCCAAATAACGAGTGAAGATTGAATTATTAATAAAACTAGTGCTGTCAAATGATTAATCGCATCAAAGCAAAATACACACACACACACACACACACACACACACACAAAATACCCTCATGCATAAATATTTAAGAAAAATGTTGTTTATTTATTACATATATTTATACAGAATATACATATACTAATTTTTGAGGAGTAAATGAAAAAAAAACACATTCAGGTTTGTAAAATGTAATAATTTGAAACAACCACCGAAAAACACATTAATCAGCGCAAAATACAGTTTGAAATTATATATAAATTGGGCAAATAATATTAGAAATAAAATGTCTTGGTGTGAATATATTTGATCTTTTATTCTGAATATATAAATGGTTTCAATGTTCTCTCAGTACAAACTGTTCTTGAAGACATTTTGATAGACTTTCCATAGCTCTTCTACGATTTTGCCTCTTCAGAAATGCAGAGCAGCTTCAGCAATAACATGCGCATTACTATAACAAAAAAAAGCTCATTGTTGGGTTCTAGCGCTCTTTTGGGAGCATGAAGGCCATTTAATTTTTACTCCAGCTGCATTTAAAGGGTTAGTTCCACCCAAACATTGAAATTAGCATTTGAGTAATTAGCAAAAGAGTAAAGATTTTACTCACCTTTGAAGCATCTTAGGTGTATCGACTATCTTCTTTCAGATGAAACCAGTCGGAGCTATATATAAAAATTATCCAGGTTCCTCCGAGCCTTTCTATTGGAACAAGCAGCTGTTTTTGTCCAACAGTTCAGAAGACATTGAAATAAAGTACATGCATCCATAATAAAATCCCTCACATGGCTCAGCATGAAATTTGGCTGAATAAAGGTCCCCTGTAGCAAATCCATGCATTTTTCTAAGTTAAATATCCATATTTCAGCACTTTTTTTCTCATTTTTTGCTGTGGCAAGAGGAAAGAGCGTTCAGGAGAAGTTGATGTGGTATCGATCACGCGACGTGAGAACCAAAACAACGTATCCTTATCTAAGCAAAGAAAACCAGTCTCCTCTTAAGCTTATATCAAAACCTTCCAACGGTTTCTTCACGAATCCTCAGTGCGTGCTTCTAATTACTGCTTACCAGCGTTTTGTTGTTCTCTCTCAGCGCTGTCATATATCTTACTTAATCGTCCGGGACTGCTTACACCTGACATAGTCAGCAAAAATGAAAAAAAAATGAGCAAAAATGCATGGATTTACCACGGGAGGCCTTTGTTAGCCCCTGGAGCCGTGTGTGAGGGATGGATCTGCCGTGAACTTTATTTCATGTCTTCTGATGTGTATAGACAGACACACATTTACTAGAAGCTATATACTATATATCTTACTAAAACCCGACCATGGTAAAGAAGCAATAAATGTGACTTCCATTTATTATACTTACACTGTACCGTCTGACCTTTGTTTATGTGGAGAACTGATGCATAGATATGTAAGTGTGAATGTGCTTGCTGTCTTCCCCTGATGATTTCAGCAACATGACTGAACCTCGTAGCTAATTGAGGGGAATTGAAGAGCTAAAAAAATTCTTTCTAAAACAGTAAATCCTTACTAGATGGCTGATACTCAAGGCTGATAAACTGGATAGAAATACAGGTTTAAAGCCAAGTCAGGAGCAGTAGTAACATTAATTATTTTCAAAATAACAGATTCTTAGATATGACAATCAGATTAAATGTTATAATGAATGATCCATGCTTGCAAACCGGAAATGAAGAAGATATTGTTTGTTTACGTTTGGAAATAATAAACTGAAGATATAATCCTTGTAGCATTCAGTAAAATCAAGTGTCTAAAACGATTAAACATGAATTATATGTTTGTAGCCGTTTAATTCATATGGACAAGAAATTAATCTTTTTATGTTACGTCCGTTACACAGTCCTGGGAGGTTGTTTTTTTTCCCATGTGTCTCTCTCTCTCTCTCTCTCTCTACTGTCATCTCACAGGATCTGTGATTGGACAACACGACTGTCGATCTTCATCAATTGCATTACACCTGTAGCCAATCGGATATCAGCTGTCTCGTATAAAGACCGGATGACACGTGAACAGAGGAATGGCGATTTGTGTTTTATTTGTTGCTCGCCACGTTTTAGCTATTGGCTTCCATTTTGATTCTGTTTGGTTATATAACCGTGTGTTAAGTTGTTTCTCTTTTGTTTTGCTTGAGAACTAGACTATTGAACTGCATTCGTGCTGTGGCCCGCCTCTATTGAAGTTGAATTCTGTCCCTAACTCGACATTTAGCGATGGGACTAGCTGAGAGCATGTCACGTGACATTACATCTCGCAACACACGGGGTAACATTTGTTTAATCACACTGGTTAGTGAGGCGGATTGCAACGTTGTATTTATATTTGTTAGTTAAGTGTAGTTAAGTGGCGTTCTACGCTGAAGATGTTACTTTCTTTTCTTTATTAAATTAACTTGAGTTGTTGTTAGTTAGAGAGTTTTGTTTTATTACTTTCTTTTCTTTTTCAGCACCACTCTTGTCCCTCACTTATGTTGTCAATTTATTTTTGTATATAATTTGTAAATAGGTATTTCTGGAGTTCAAAGGTATTTTGGGGTTTATTTTATTCCGATTGTTGTTAGTGTTATTATTATTGTTGGTTTAGGAGTAGTTTATGTGCAGTGAAACTTTTCACTAAACAAAAAATAATCGTAAGAAACAATTTTACCTCTGCCTGTTTAATTACACCACACTTTATGTAAGCAAAAGCAGCAGTAGCCAGACCGTGTTTATTTTCTTTTTATTTTAAATCATTACCTCCCTAATATCCCTAGCGGCCAAACCAATGTTGAAACCGTAACATTTTAATACGTTAAAAAACCGATTTAATTCATATATTTTATCATTAACTCATTATAAAACACTTATTAAAATATTTTGATCAAATTCTTACATTTAATCTGAATTGGGATTATCATAATAAAATGTTTTTAATTAAAATATTCTTGATGTAAAAGATTTAAAGATGTTTCTCAGTTTGATTCATTGTAAGAAAGGGCTATAGTTTAGTATAATATTGTGCTGTCATCTAGTGGAGAAGCGACCGATTCAAATTTGTTTGGAGAACTAAGTGGTGTGTGCAGGATATACTTGATTATTCTTGCTGTTTGTATCTAATTTATAATGTGGCGATATTTTGCAATATTTTTGTAAAAATAATATTCCAGAAACAACAAGGTGATGAAGCTTAAAATCACTGCCATTTTAAAATCAATTAGACAAAATCCAATATAGTTTTTCAACTCCAAAATTAGTCTTTCATGCACTTGAAAAGCAAGAAGTGATTTTTCTTTAATAAATCATATGTAATAAAGTAGAAAGAATCCTGCCTCTGGCTGTTGTAAGAGGCAATGAAAAAACTGACAAAGGAGTATGTTTTTTTACTAAGGTGTTTAAAAAATGAAGTCTGTGAGCACAAAACCATGTCCATCCATATTTCTGTCTTTAATGCACCTTAATTTATCCAAAGACCTGCCCTTTCTGAAAACAAATCCAGGTAGTGGAGTTTGTTTGCTAATGAATTTGAATAAAAGAAAAGCCGAAATAGTAAAAGCCACTGAACAGCAGACAGTAAAATAGTAGTAGACCGCAAGTACTGCTATAGTTGTTTCAGTCATGCGTTATAGAAGAACAGCTTCTGTCTGACAGACTTGCAGCCTTTAACAGCAAATATTCTCTCTTCTTCGGGAGTAGTAAGGCATGTCTCTGGACACTTTATCTGCCAGGTCCACGTCTTGAGTCATGTTCAGGACATTAGCATCTCAGCCCAGACACACTGGCGCACGTGCATCAGCTCAGAAGGGGAGAAAGGAATATATTGATCGACCAGATGATGCTTTATTAGTCTAGAGTGTAAAAATCCACCTGTGGAACAGACATACACAAAAAATAAAGAATTATATTTCTACAAGGGAACAAATTTGCTGTATATTTAAAGGAATAGTTTATGATGGGCCATTGAATTATTGGAAAATGAATCAATTATTTCCAGTCAAATTCGTACTACAGTTACACACACAGATGAAGGTTATGTTCAAGACATTCAATAGCTTTCTGTCAACTTAAAATGCTTATATGAAGACTGATTTCCTACACATTTCATCACGCATCAGTTAGTTGAATTCCAAAAAATATTTGAGCAACAGAAGCTTGAGCTTCTGTATAATGTGAATCGGTGAAAACACACACACACACACACCCCTTTTTGCGCTGATGCCTTGATGCTATAATGCACACAATTCATTAAAACAAGCAAGCACACATAAACCCATTCCACATACACTGAAACACATTTATATACATACATTCTATTTACTATCTAATCTCTATATAGATTCACCCAGTAACCCAACCAACAAAACAGCAAAAAAAAATCAAACTAGAGACTTATATATCTTTTTTCCACATTCTTACTGCATTGTTCATTCTTATAGTAAATGTCAAAATCTCAGTTGAACTTCTCATGCTTCAAGCTCTACTTGTGTACGATTAAAATATGGGAGATTTTTATTTCAACCGGTCCTGGTGTCCATATTACCTCACTGCTGAAAAAGTCTTTTGCACGTGTTTGTTTCTCTGTGTGTGTGGGCGTGTTAGTACTGCGTGTTGTAGAAAAACAGCATGTATGTTTTCTGTACACCACTGGAAACATTTATTGGCAAAAAAATGTTTTAATCCTATTATTTATTTATATATAATGCTTAGTGCATTGTTAATGTCTGCTTCGGTTCTATTGCTGTTGTTATAAGCTGTACAGACCTGTGGAAATAACTCATATGGATATGCCAGTGTAGTGAATATTGTTGTATACTGCAAACTCATGTAGGGAAAAGCTCAAGTACATAATTCAAAAAAGTAATAATACTTTTCTCGTTTTTGATGTTTTAGAGATCTTGAACTCCAGCTCCTTGCTGTTCATCACTGATTTCTTTCCTATCTTTTCCTTCTCTCCAGAAATCCAGAACCACGTCAACAATCACATTTCCCACCTCTGCATTGCACATGTCATGAAAAGTAGAACCTTACAGAGGACCTGAGTACGCTCTTTTAGGGAGAGACAGTTTAGAAACCTAATCTGAGGCCTATACACAGAAAAATGAAAATCGCTTTGTTGGATGACCTTCATCTCATGGGCATTGTAATTAGAAAAGGTTTGCTGGCATCAATCAGCTGTGGAATCCATCTTATCCGCTTCATCAAAGATATGAACATGGGGCAGAGAGACCAAATATAAGCTTGAGAATGGATTTCTTTAGATTTGCCTGAAAGAACACACAGATTCCAGATATATATACTCCACAAGCACGGTGAGTTTTTTTAATTATTATTATTATTTATAGTTTTAGTACATTTGTATATTAAAAGGAATGAGTTAACTCAAAAAAATGACACTATAAATGCACTCACCCCCAGAAGGCCTGGAAGTGTATGTGACTTTCTTCTTTCCAACCAGACACAGGCAGAGAGATTTATCCTGGCTCTTCAAGCTCAGTAATGCTCGTGGATGGTGTGCATTATTTTTTGAGATCTTTGAGCTCCAGCTCCTTGCTGTTCATCCCTGATTTCTTTCCTATCCTTTTCCATCTCTCCAGAAATCCAGAACCCGTCCTTGTCCACAGGCTCCACCTGCACATTGTCTGTGAAAAATGAGCATACTTACTGAGAATTCCTGGTACGCTCTTTTTGGGAAAGACAGTTTAGAAGAGCACAATCTAGAGGGCCTATACCTGGGGAAAAATAGAAAATCGCTTTGTTGAATGGCACTCCATCTCTGTGGGCATTGTAGTCCAGAAAGGTTTTGCTAGCGTCAATCAGCTGTGGATCCATGTATCCGCATTCTTCATGAATATGAACATGAGCGAAACCAATATACCCTTGAGGAATCGATTTCTTTTTAGTTGCCTGAAAGAGAACGCACAGATTGCAGATATAACACTCCCACAGCCACAGTGAGTTTTTTAATTATTAATATTATTTATAGTTTCAGTACATTTGTATATTAAAGGAATAGTTAACTCAAAAAAAATGACACACATAAATCTCACCCCCAAGCCTAGGTGTATATGGCTTTCTTCTTTCAGAGCAGACACAGGCGAGAGATTTATCACCAGCTCTTAAGCCTATAAAGTAATGCTGCGTGGATAGTGGCCATTATTTTGAAGGACATAAGACATATCCATGAAGTCTTGGCTTCTTGATTTCGGCGTCTGACCCTTGACCTGCGACATACGCTGTACGCAGCCAGTCAGAAGTCAATAGAAACTCAAAACTCGAAGTACGGTTATTCAACGTGATCATTTGAAAACTAGAAATATTTTTGTTACAAAAACCCACCCGAGCTATTCCCAGAGGACGTATGATAACCCCCAGAAGGCATCAAGAGGGTAGTTTTTACGATCTAGTACTTGCGGGGATATCCAGTTTGTAGAGCTTCAAAGCCAGTGAAAGCCCTCTATCCAGCAGCGATACCAAGCTAGGAAGAACCAGGATCTGAACCACAAAACTCTTTCTGTGTTCGTCTGAAAGAAAATCTCCTACACCTCGGATGGATAACAGTGAATAGTTTGTAACATAACTATTCACTGTAAATGTTGTCTCCTGTACTCTGCACAGAATTACTATTTTTTTGGTATGTTTTAGTTTTATAATGACAAAATGTGAAGCGAACAGAATTATAGGCCTGTTTGGTCCCAGAAACCCATGTTTTATATTATTAAAAGGAGTCTTAACTAGAGAGATTTAAAGGGATTAAATCAGTGTGTGATATTTGGGTTGGCTGTATCTCTCATTCTGCCAAAATTTTCCAGACATCTGCTTAAACCAGCGTTAAGCAAGATGGGGACAAAGCCTAAATGACCCAATTCAAGCTTAATTTAAACAATTTACTCAGATTTAAGAAGATGTATTATATTGTTTACTTACGCTGTAGATATGTGTATGTGTTCTTTGTAAGGAAGTGATGCTCAGATATATATATGTAGACATACCCACACCCGGTATCCTTGTTTGTAAGTAACTGCTTGCGATGATTTCCGCCCAGCGTGGTTTTTTTCCAGTTCCTGGAGTTCCGTGAAAAGAGAGAGAGGACCAGAGGTTTGTTCAGGAGTTTTGTCGATCGCAGATATCGATACATGACTTTCCGCACGACATCAGTCAGCGATATGCTGCCCGAAAGAGAAGTCTCTTAAATCCGCCTTCAAACCTGAAGAGATAAGAATACTGATCAACTTTCATTTTAAAGATATTGTTTTGAGTTTATGGCTGTCCCCAGTAAACCCGACAAACTCAGCCAAAACACAAAAAAGTTTAACAGTGCTCGTTTGAAACGATGTTAAGCCTACGCTTGGAAGGTAATAAGCCTACATTTACCAGGCTTAACTGGATACTTCCTTCACCCTTGACTAAAGTAATTGCGCTCATATTA